>NC_056729.1:1998048835-1998076335 GCF_019279795.1 Protopterus annectens | reverse complement strand
GCGTTGCATTACACTTAAAGTCATTTACTGTTTTCTGTATGTTATAGCTTATTTTACTGAAGTTCAAAACTTCTGTAGCTTGTTTGACTAGAGTTACTGATTTTGTGTTTGAAGCAGTTGCCTTGCTGTTATTATGTTAGGTTTTACCTTCCTCTAGTTAAATCAAGTGTTCTCCCTGTGATTTATTTTTCCCACATTTTAAATTAAATTTCAGTTTTCTGTAAATTTGAATAAAGTGCCTCCATTTTGATAAACATGTTTTCTCGTTGCTGTTCTCACGTTTACATTTACTTGCAGTTTCAGTTGATTTTCTGGTCAGGGTATAAACTTTCTGAAGGCAGTGGTGGTTGTTTGGAGGCTGAGAATAACTTCCTGCTGTTTCTGAGTGACAGCCATCATTGGCTGGAGTTCTAACTGCTTTTTTACTGGTTCATTCACTGTATTTCCTCTATTTAACTTCGTTGGGTGGTGCTCTGCTCACTGTGATGCACAAGTACTTTCAGTTTCAAATTCAGAGTTAATCCCACTCTCTAGTTAGAGTTGTACAAACCCCAGAACAAAGCGGCAGTGCATTTTTAAACTTCTACACTGATCTCATAGCCAGTCTAGACCAATGTATTTACTGCATCTGGTCTTTGATGCTCAAACCTACTTTTATTTATCTGTTATCAAACAACAAATATCTCCAAGACTCGGGGTGTTGTACCAGCAGAGTAAGGTAAATGAAAACAAAAAAGCAATGGTTGCTGGTACACACACGGCTTAAACACAGTTCTTTGCTGAGTCTCTAATAATCAACAATGAATGCTCACCACATAAAGCATTAAGAAAAGAGTAAATCCACAGATTAAATCCACAGGTATCAGTTGCTGATGTACACACGGCACAATCACAGCTCTGTCCTTCACGAAGAAAAATCACCACATATAGCAGTAGTAAAACGTAAAAATCCTTTTAATGACAGTAAGCGCTTTCGCCTTTCGGCTTCCTCAGACTGTATGACATTAAAATAAACTAAAGCATACATTTAAATACTCTAACATGACTGCTCATTGGTTAAAATTCACAACATTCTTTAAAAACAATCCGAGTCTAACCGGAAGTGATAGACGTGATATCTGAGCATACCCATATGCTAAGATAAATTCTCCAAATCAAAAAACAGAAAAATAAAACATTCAGTATTAAAATACTTTTGCTACCTTTCATTTGCTAGAACTTACTGAACTCTAAACAGTTCAAACATACTGAAAATGACTAAACGTCAACAAACTCTTTGTTGCGGTATAAGAGTTAATCACTAACGGTAGTGCGTTAAATAAAATTAAATTACCTGAAGGTGTTCACCTTCAGTTGAGTTATACGATCTGTAGTTGTGCTTATCATTCTAAACCAAGCACTAACTCGTTGTTACAGCAACTTAGGTGACGGGAACAAACTTTCATGCATCCACGCATAACAGTGATGTCACCACGCCATGTGTAACAATAAAAGGAAAAACTAGAAAACATTCCATATGTATATACATATCTTATTTTTGAATTAACATTAGTTCTAACAAAATAGTGTTTCAATAAGGTCAAGAATGTTCATTACATAAAGATGAAACAAAGTGCATATTCTCACATATATAAGTTTGCGTATGATTAGAATGCAGGACGGCAACATGTATAACCTAGCAGGTGCGTTGGTTAACCTTTCAAACGCTTCTATAAAGTGCCTTTTTAAAAAATTCCTGTGCAATTCTCACCTAGCACCTTTGTGTTGAAAAACAAGTAACACAGTCGACCTATTGTCCTTGTAATACGCTGCAGTTTGGTAGCGTCGGTACGTTTTAACAGATTCAGCAGTGCATATAAGGAACTGCAAAAATCCATTTCTTACGAACATTAAAATGGAACAAATTCATCAGATATACTGAGGATAAAAAGTGGAAGTACTGCTACACCACATACTCATCAAGTCTACTTAAGGGGAAATAGATCACTTGCCTAAATGATGTATGCATACGGGTGACAACTGTTGGTAGTAGACATACATACAGTAAAACCAGGTGACTAGCTGTGGTGTATAACTAAACTAACCATGGGAAAAAACTAGGGGGGGGGGGAAGGGGGGGAGAAAAGGAATGATATACCTAAAGATCTATTAACTAAATCAATCTATTAGTCAATATGACACAAGGTTCTTTCTCTAGGGAGAATCTATATTGAATCACTTCTGATGTTTCGGGGCCCGTAATTTCCTTTTTCTAAGAAGAGGTTTAATTTGGACTTTATCATTGAGGCCCGGATGGTGATCAGCTCTAAGTCTGATAATCCACTTCATCTCATTCTCTAGAGTGTAATTAATAATGTCTCCTCCTCTTATGTTTGGTACAATCTTTTGAATGATAAAAAACTTAAAAGTGTGGCTTACTCCTAATTCCTTGTTATGTTTGGCTAGAGCGTTAAACATAGAACCTACCCTAATATGGTAGGTGTGCTCCCTAATACGTTCCTTCAGTGACCTGTTGGTTTTACCAACATAAAATGCTGGGCATATCTCACAAGTAGCAATGTAAACAATGTGTGAACTATTACAAGTGGTGTTCGTCTGAAAATTATAAATACGTTTAGTGATAGGATGAGTGAAAACTGTGGTTTCATTGATATATATACACTGATTACATTTGCCACAGGGTGTCGTATTAGTGTTGTTGGTATGTGTCTGATAAATATTATGGTGATTTCTAGGTTTACACAAGAGTCTTCTCAAATTTGGTTGGTTCTTATACACTACATTCAACTTAGATCCTACTATATCCTTAATATCCTTGTCTAATAACAATATATCCCAATGTTTTTCCATAATTTGTCTGATATTTATGGAATCTTTTGTGAACAACATAGATGCTCTATTAGTATTCATAGATTTAGGTACTATATCCATTACCATATCCGGTGAAGGTTCGGAAAAATAGGGTTTGGCTTTATTCTCCCTACAGGCTTGGACATCTGCTATGGTGTGTTCAACATCAATAATGTCATAGCCTCTTTTCATAAATTTATTTTTTAATTCAGTCAATTCCTTAACATAACCTTCCTCTGTTGGATTCAATCTCGATGCCCTGATGACCTGTCCTTTCACAACATTGTCGAAAACATATCTGGGATGCATACTGGCCTTATGTAATATAGTGTTCCTGTGACACAATTTCCTGTGTACTGAAGTGTTTAACAACCCATTACTTAGCCTATTAATATTCACATCTAAGTATGAGATCTGATTGTATGAGTACGTTGTAGTAAATCTCAGAAAGTTTGTGGAATTGTTCATAGCAGTTGTGAACTTCAAAAGTGTGTCTGTATCACTCTTCCAAATGAAAAACAGATCGTCCACAAATCTGCGATATATACCAACATGTTCCTTAAAAAAATGAGATTCAAAAAGGAAAGTCTCCTCCCACTGAGCCATAACCAGGTTAGCGTAGCTGTTCGCACAAGACGTGCCCATTGCTACACCATCCTTTTGCAGGAAGAATTCCTCCCCAAACATAAAGATGTTGTTAGTTACAGGACAAGAGAAATGTTAATAGAGATGGTACCACTGGTATGAATACAGTGGCACATGCATCTAGTCATACACATCATCCCACTGGACCTACTGTTACCAGTAATGCTAGTAATAATGATGTGAAAATGAACATTAGGAGTAATAAAGATAGGAATATCTCTTACACTGAAATAGTGTTTCAGGAAGAGGAAGGAAGGAACATAGTTAACTTAGATGGTGAGAACATTAATACAGGAGGGTCATATGGAATAAGTAATGTACTAACTACCGCCTCTCTTGACTTGAATACACAAGAGGAAGCAGTCGTTAGGAGGAAAACTACACAGAGTAGCGGTCCACTTTCTGACCCATTAACTAAGACCAAGACTAATACTCCTTTCCCCATAGCTCACAAACAACACATAGGGAGAACGAGATCAATGAGCAGGGGCAGGCAAAAAAGGAAGGGATCTGGAGGAGAACAGCAAGGACCCACATTGAAAAGGATGTGGGAGAAGTCGATTCGTTAGTTGTAAATCTTTCCAGTAGGATACTTAGTATATATGAAGAAGAAGTGTTGAACAAGGGGTTGAGTTTTATACCGACTAAGAGAGGAAATATTGTTGACTATATAGTTGACTCTAAGATGTTTATAAGAAATGTACAATTGAAACTAGAATTTGGCAACACGAGTGAGAGACAGACTACTGAAAAATTTAAACCTAATAGTGTGTATACTCCCCAGCTACATCCCCTCCTCGAAGTTTATTCTAGAATGATAGAAAATGACATACATAAATACTTTGAAGAGACACAAGATATGAGATTTAGACATAACTTGAGTTACAAACATAGGCAGGCACTCAATGATTTAAGGAATGACAATAATGTGGTGATCAGGCCAGCAGATAAAGGAGGGCCCATAGTACTAATGGACGTCACTGAATATGATAGAAGAATGTGCCTCCTTTTGGAGGATTCGTCTTTTTATTCTAAAATCAATATAGAGTTTGTCAAGGAGAAAGTTTTACAGATATCCTATACATTAGATGAATTATTAGCCTCCAATAACATCACTAAAGAAGTATATAATTATTTTAGAGTTTATAATCCTCTGATCCCTATCATACAAGGCCTCCCCAAGATTCACAAATCACACACAGAACCCCCCATGAGACCGATCGTTTCAGGACAAGGGTGGGTGACTGAACCATTGTCAATATTCATTGAATACCACCTAAGACCATTAGTAAGCAAAAACAGTGTTATTCTCAGGGACAGTAAACAATTCCTATTGGACTTATACTCCTACACGAAGTGTGTAGATGATAATGCACCGTACCTATTGGTAACATTAGATGTAGTGAGTCTTTTTACTGTCATCCCAAATGATTTAGGGATACAATACATTCAAGATTATTTAAAAACACATTCTGACCTTACACCTGAGAAAATAGACTTTCTTACTCTATTATTAGAAATTGTTCTAACTAATAACATCTTTATGTTTGGGGAGGAATTCTTCCTGCAAAAGGATGGCGTAGCAATGGGCACGTCTTGTGCGAACAGCTACGCTAACCTGGTTATGGCTCAGTGGGAGGAGACTTTCCTTTTTGAATCTCATTTTTTTAAGGAACATGTTGGTATTTATCGCAGATTTGTGGACGATCTGTTTTTCATTTGGAAGAGTGATACAGACACACTATTGAAGTTCACAACTGCTATGAACAATTCTACAAACTTTCTGAGATTTACTACAACGTACTCATACAATCAGATCTCATACTTAGATGTGAATATTAATAGGCTAAGTAATGGGTTGTTAAACACTTCAGTACACAGAAAATTGTGTCACAGGAACACTATATTACATAAGGCAAGTATGCATCCCAGATATGTTTTTAACAATGTTGTGAAAGGACAGGTCATCAGGGCATCGAGATTGAATCCAACAGAGGAAGGTTATGTTAAGGAATTGACTGAATTAAAAAATAAATTTATGAAAAGAGGCTATGACACTATTGATGTTGAACACACCATAGCAGATGTCCAAGCCTGTAGGGAGAATAAAGCTAAACCCTATTTTTCCGAACCTTCGTCAGATATGGTAATGGATGTAGTACCTAAATCTATGAATACTAATAGAGCATCTATGTTGTTCACAAAAGATTCCATAAATATCAGACAAATTATGGAAAAACATTGGGATATATTGTTATTAGACAAGGATATTAAGGATATAGTAGGATCTAAGTTGAATGTAGTGTATAAGAACCAACCAAATTTGAGAAGACTCTTGTGTAAACCTAGAAATCACCATAATATTTATAAGACACATACCCACAACACTAATACGACACCCTGTGGCAAATGTAATCAGTGTATATATATCAATGAAACTACAGTTTTCACTCATCCTATCACTAAACGTATTTATAATTTTCAGACGAACACCAATTGTAATAGTTCACACATTGTTTACATTGCTACTTGTGAGATATGCCCAGCATTTTATGTTGGTAAAACCAACAGGTCACTGAAGGAACGTATTAGGGAGCACACCTACCATATTAGGGTAGGTTCTATGTTTAACGCTCTAGCTAAACATAACAAGGAATTAGGAGTAAGTCACACTTTTAAGTTTTTTATCATTCAAAAGATTGTACCAAACATAAGAGGAGGAGATATTATTAATTACACTCTAGAGAATGAGATGAAGTGGATTATCAGACTTAGAGCTGATCACCATCCGGGCCTCAATGATAAAGTCCAAATTAAACCCCTTCTTAGAAAAAGGAAATTACGGGCCCCGAAACATCAGAAGTGATTCAATATAGATTCTCCCTAGAGAAAGAACCTCGTGTCATATTGAATAATAGATTGATTTAGATAATAGATCTTTAGGTATATCATTCCTTCCCCCCCCCCCCTAGCCTTTTCCCATGGCTAGTTTAGTTATACACCACAGTTAGTCACCTGGTTTTACTGTAATGTATGTCTACTACCAACAGTTGTCACCCGTATGCATACTTCATTTAGGCAAGTGATCTATTTCCCCTTAAGTAGACCTGATGAGTATGTGGTGTAGCAGTACTTCCACTTTTTATCCTCAGTATATCTGATGAATTTGTTCCATTTTAATGTTCGTAAGAAATGGATTTTGCAGTTCCTTATATGCACTGCTAAATCTGTTAAAACGTACTGACGCTACCAAACTGCAGCGTATTACAAGGACAATAGGTCGACTGTGTTACTTGTTTTTAACACAAAGGTGCTAGATGTGAATTGCACAGGAATTTTTTAAAGGGCACTTCATAAAAGCGTTTGAAAGGTTAACCAACGCACCTGCTAGGTTATATATGTTGCCGTCCTGCATTTTAATCATACGCAAACTTATATATGTGAGAATATGCACTTTGTTTCATCTTTATGTAATGAACATTCTTGACTTTATTGAAACACCATTTTGCTAGAACTAATGCTGTTTCAAAAATAAGATATGTATATACATATGAAATGTTTTCTAGTTTTTCCTTTTATTGTTACACATGGCGTAGTGACATCACTGTTATGCGTGGATGCATGAAAGTTTGTTCCCGTCACCTAAGTTGCTGTAACAACGAGTTAGTGCTTGGTTCAGAATGATAAGCACAACTACAGATCGTGTAACTCAACTGAAGGTGAACACCTTCAGGTAATTCAATTTTATTTAACGTATTACCGTTAGTGATTAACTCTTATACCGCAACAAAGAGTTTGTTGATGTTTAGTCATTTTCAGTATGTTTGAACTGTTTAGAGTTCAGTAAGTCTTAGCAAATGAAAGGTAGCAAAAGTATTTTAATACTGAATGTTTTATTCTTCTGTTTTTTGATTCGGAGAATTTATCTTAGCATATGGGTATGCTCAGATAGCACGTCTATCACTTCCGGTTAGACGCGGATTGTTTTTAAAGAATGTTGTGAATTTTAACCAATGAGCAGTCATGTTAGAGTATTTAAATATATGCTTTAGTTTATTTTAATGTCATAGAGTCTGAGGAAGCCGAAAGGCGAAAGCGCTTACTGTCATTAAAAGGATTTTTACGTTTTACTACTGCTATATGTGGTGATTTTTCTTCGTGAAGGACAGAGCTGTGATTGTGCCGTGTGTACATCAGCAACTGATACCTGTGGATTTAATCTGTGGATTTATTCTTTTCTTAATGCTTTATGTGGTGAGCATTCATTGTTGATTATTAGAGATTCAGCAAAGAACTGTGTTTAAGCCGTGTGTGTACCAGCAACCATTGCTTTTTTGTTTTCTTCTACTTTTATTTATGTTTATTATTTTACCTGTGATCATTAATTTGAGCTAGGAGCAAAAATGCTATTATCTTCTTTCATTCTTCCTTAGCAACTGCCAAACTGACCTTATAGCCAATCTTAAATAATTACTACATACTGTTACCTTAGTGCTATAAACTTCATTTAATTTTTATTATGTTGTTTTGAAGTAATACTTAAATCCAGCAGCCAAAACATTATTATATTATCTTAGTCACTTATTGTTCCTGTACCCCCTTGCATCTTTGGTCTGAAATGATAGGTTGGACAGTTAGTCTTCCTTCTGTTGCAAGCTTCATAGCACTAGGTATACCCAAATAATTTAAACATATGCTGATGTTCACAGATAATGGTCTTTTCCTTAACTTGTCACTGTCAGTTTGTAAGAGATGCAAGAACTAGCCACATTCAAGGCTACACTCTTATAACCAAACGCTTCCTATGATCATCACTCACCAACACCACATTCCACACATCTTCTTTGTCTTTCAGCTTTTCCTGGTTAGGGGTCACCACAGCAGAACTCCGGTCCGCTAATGATTGGCAGTTGGTTTTTATGGTGTCGAAGCAAGGTGGCAGTGAACTGCCTCTCAGAAGCCAAAATTGCCAACATTACAAGGGTCCTGAGGACCCTTAAACTAGACAAATGTAATTACAGCACAATGGTGCTCCATGTTGTTCTTACTGAAGTTCCTGCCAATGTATTTTTAAGAAATATGTGTACACTTGTGTTGATCAGTATTACTCACAGCGATTCTCTTACATTGCATCTGGTCCAGAAAATGTCTGAACTGGATCTTTCTTGGATTAGTCCACCACCGTAATTAAAGAACTCAATATATAGCTAAAAATATAAATTGAGGATTTCATCAGACTGTAGGACAGAGATGGGTGAGTAGGAAGAGGATAATTATAACTACAGGGTATTTAAACAGGGTATTTAAATCTGCCAGTGGCAGACAAAGTTATGCTGAGTTGCAAAGTACAGATGCAATGACATCAGAGTGTGCTGCTAACTATTTGGAGTGCATCTAGGGCTTTGGGACAGTAGCAGAAAGAACAGAATTCTGGACATGGTTCGGACCACACCAGAGAGGTTAGGAAGGTAGAGGTCAAGCTGCCAATAGTGATGTCACTGTGTGTTTTGAAATGTGGGGACAGAGGGTAAGGAAAAGAAAGAAAGAAAGAAGATGATGTGAGAATTTAATAAAATAGGGCTGGCTCAGTTGGAAGAAGGGTAAAACATTCATTAGGATACTGTATTTAAAACAGTTAAGTGAACAAGATGGGAATGGGTCAGGGTTAGGGTACTTAGTACTACAAAGACTGGTTTGTTGAAAATTCAAAAGGGAGAAAGAAGAGAAGGCCAGTGTGATCATGCAGGAATTTAAAGCTATTGATTAGGCAAAAGAAAAGGCCAACAAGGAATGAGAGAGACTGTGTAGTTGTAGAAGGTGCAATGCAAACAGGCAAGTAGAATGGTGGCAAATGTATTCAGGCTAGCATAGCAAGAAGTCAGAAATAGAGCAAAGAATGATTTGGCTATTTATTAACCAACAAAGAGGACTTATACACATGTATCTGCTGCAGAGTGAGCCTCTTTAAGTAGCTTGCTCAGAGTCATAGAGCAGGTAAATGGAATTAAACCTGGGAGCACAGCAAGCAGCTTGTTAAGAGCTCATTACCTTAATCCACCACACTAAATGTGAGGCATACTGTATAAAGGAGGAATGGCCAAAGTTGGCTATGCTGAGTAAATATGGGAATTGAATCATATAACATAGGGAAAGAATTAAGTACTGAATGAATGCTTTGCCTCAATGTTCACAGCAGAAGTGGTAGTTAGGGTGATGCACAGGAAGGGATCTAGAACTGGGGAGGCAAAACAGCAGATGGGCACTACAACAGAACTGCAGGAGTTGTCCAGGCAGATGGGCCCTACAACAGAACTGCAGGAGTTGTGCAGGCAGATAGGCACTATAACAGAACTGCAGGACTTGTGCAGGCAGATGGGCACTACAATAGAATTGCAGGATTTGTGCAGGAAGATGGGCCATACAACAGAACTGCAGGAGCTGTGCAGGCAAATGGGCACTACAACAGAATGGCAGGAGTTGTGCAGCCAGATAGGCATTACAACAGAACTGCAGGAGCTGTGCAGGCAGATGGGTACTACAACAGAACTGCAGGAGTTGTGTAGGCAGATGGGCACTACAACAGAACTGCAGGAGTTGTGCAGGCAGATGGGCACCACAACAGAACTGCAGGAGTTGTGCAGGCAGATGGGCACTACAACAGAATGGCAGGAGTTGTGCAGGCAGATAGGCACTACAACAGAACTGCAGGAGTTATGCAGGCAGATGGACACTACAACAGAACTGCAGGAGCTGTGCAGGCAGATGGGCACTACAACAGAACTGCAGGAATTGTGCAGGCAGATGGGCATTACAACAGAACTGCAGGAGCTGTGCAGGCAGATGGGCACTACAACAGAACTGCAGGAGTTGTGTAGGCAGATGGGCACTACAACAGAACTGCAGGAGTTGTGCAGGCAGATGGGCACCACAACAGAACTGCAGGAGTTGTGTAGGCAGATGGGCAGTACAACAGAATGGCAGGAGTTGTGCAGGCAGATGGGCACTACAACAGTACTGCAGGAGTTGTGCAGGCAGATGGGCACTACAACGGAACTGCAGGAGTTGTGCAGGCAGATGGGCATTACAACAGAACTGCAGGAGCTGTGCAGGCAGATGGGCACTACAACAGAACTGCAGGGGTTGTGTAGGCAGATGGGCACTACAACAGAACTGCAGGAGTTGTGCAGGCAGATGGGTACCACAACAGAACTGCAGGAGTTGTGCAGGCAGATGGGCACTACAACAGAGCTGCAGGGGTTGTGCAGGCAGATGGGCACTACAACAGAACTGCAGGATTTGTGCAGGCAGGTAGGCACTACAACAGCTCTGCAGGAGTTGTGCATGGAATTGGGAATCTTCATCTAGTACAAGTACAGAGGAAGAGATCGCCTGCTTCTCAGAGTTCTTGGGGATCTAACCAACTTACTGGTGGGGCATCTGGTGGACAGCTTCACCTTTCAATAACTACAGACTTTTACTCTAAAACACTGGCAGGTAAAGTTATAACAGAAGTGATGTAGGGGAGTGCTACATGCTTTCGTGCAAGGCAATCATCTCCAGGGCAACATAGTCAGCATAGATCTGTGGTGAGAAGAGATTTCCAGCTGAGCCTGAGGTAGTTTTATACCTGGGTTACAGGGAAATATGACAACTGACTTCTAACAGATGTGCTCTCCTTGGACATCGGTAAGCCCTCCTACATGGGACTACATAGATGATTGTGAAGAAACCTGTAGAGAATAGAGTGGAACTAAGGCTGAGAATTTGGACCATTTTGTTTGGAGTTAGTAAACAGAGGATACACATGAAAGAATAATGGAATGAATAATCAAACATGAACGCTTGAGGAAAACTGGGGCTTGAGTTATGAACTGGCCTTTAATTTTGGAAGGGTTAGGTTCATGGTTAAGTTAAGGCTTATGTTCAGATTTACTGTTGTATGTGTAGGGGAGAGTTAAGGTTAGTTGTGTTAGTGCTAACATGAAGGTTACAGTAGGTTTAGGGTTAGTATTAGGGTTACAGTTAGGGTCAAGGAAGGGTTAGAAAAGACCTTGGGTCCTAAGTCAGGTTTAGATTTAGGATTAAGTTAAGATTGGTCAGATTCTCATTCCTTTGGCTTAACCATGTCTAGGTCTGGATCAAACAAACAACTGAAATATCTTCCTTCTGCTAGCCAATGCCTTGACTTACTACAGTTGACACAGGCAGTAAAATAATACCTCTCAACTTCTTAGAGCAAGAAATCTGGGCAAGGCCATAAATAACTGTCAAGTCAAAGGCCCCAAAATAGGGACACTTTTTAAATATTGCTCTTACAAACTTAGAATGTTGATAGATAACAGATTTTGCATTTGCATGAATTTTCTGAAGGATATGAAGTCTGAAACTTAAATGTCTGCCACTATCTTCTGACTTCAGTCCACAATGATTTGCTAGTGATTTTCCAGAAAACCTGACTTTTATGAGAAACAAACCCAAAATATGAGACAGAAATCTGGACAGTTGAGAGGTATAATAAAATCAATAAAACAATGAAGCAGAATTCAGTGAAGAAGTTTATTTTCAGTGCAGAAAGGACCAGCTGCTAATAGAGAAGTGAGAACATCACTTTCAGACAATGGTAATATAGAAACAGTAGTTTCAGCAGCACAAGGAATAATTTACAGACAAGTTGCTGAAAGACTTGCTGAGCAGAGAAGTTATGCTACCAAGAAAAAGAAATGAAATGGCAGTAGGCAAGCAAAATTAAGTTAGGACTGGATATATATTATGTGCAAACTGTCTGGAAAAGAGGATATTGTCATTAAGTTGGAAGAAGGATTTCTAAAATTAAGTGCTATATAATGCCCATATTGTTTTGCACACAAACTCATGGGTGCTACAGTCACTTCTGTTGTGCACTAAGATATAGTATATTGTATGAAAAAAAATTTAGAAGAATCAATCTGTTCTTTTCCCATCTTTGCACCTGCATACCTTGTTATCAGACTCAGGCTTAATGATTATGACTGCAGGAGTGCTCAAAACATCACTCCCAGATATTCTTTCTGGCAGCCGAGCTGTTAACAATCTGTTTCCTGTGGTCAAGAGTTTGATTCCCACAGCCTTTATTTCCCTACTGTGTGATGTTGAGTAAATGACTAAACCAGACAGTGCTTTTGATACAACTGGGAAATTGGACTAGGATCCTCAGTGGTCTATGGATCATATCCCTAGTTAATACCTATGAAGCTCAACCAGGGATAGCAAGTCAGAGCTGGGTTAACCAATAGATTAGTTTTTAATGTGGACTTTAAGGAGCATGAGTCACATTTTTGTATCACCCTGAAGAAGGTATCTCCTTGAGCTGGGAATTCCTCCCTTATATACTATAACACTGTACTTTTTCTACTGCAGAAAGTAGATGTGCAGATGTTTTGCATTTATGTTTGTTATTAATGATGACTCCTCTTAATACTCTTACAGCTACATTTTATTTATTTATTTATGTGACATTTGTTAACCGGGTTACACCAACTCAGCCATATGGCCCCTTTTCAGTGGAGTCCTGAGTAGAAAAGCTCCAGCATACAGATTAATGAATTACAAACTAAAAATAATATAAACAATGGATACAAAAATTGACATGCATCCTATCCACTTGCCATCACAGGGGGTGAATTACAGAAATAGAGCATGCCTATTGGTAATCCCCAGACACCACTCCATTTGGAGTAAGGCATAGACATCCATGTTAGTTATAGGAGTCCTGAAGTCCCTGCAAAGACATACTGTTAACTAGATATTGCAAGTAAGATGCTTTAATTTGTTTGCATTGATTTTGACTCTATCTGACATTAATACAACTAAGGTATGTATTGGCTCCACCACATATGAAGACATTTTGTGGAAGGGGCAGAATTAATCACTGAAGAGATAGCAGCTAAGTCTCTTATCTACATGTTGTGTATAGTGTGAGTAGAGATTGTTTTAAACCAGTGTAATGAGATTTTTGGGGGGGTTTCAAAGAACCACTATTCTAACTAGCAGCAGATAAAAGAATTTTCAAGATATCTCCTACAGGGTAGAGCTGCTATTCTCCATCACTCATAGCTTTGGATCAACAGAGATGTTTAATACCTAATGTATCCATATGGCCAGGCTGACAGAATTACAAACACTGGCTTCCTTGAAAGCCAAGCTGTATTTGACTGAAAAGTCTTCACATGATATAACTGAGCTAAGGCTACAGCTATGCAGAATATCAAATAAATTCTAACCATGGGAGCCCCAACAATCCACCTGGAGTTCCTATACTCCACACAATAGCAGTGATCCAAGAAATAAAGGCCATCTTAATAGACCACCAAGCTTTTTTTGATGTCTCTTCTTTAAGGCTGGTGACTTAAAGAATTGTCAAAGGCAAAATAATGTTAGATCAAAGGATATGTAAGAATCAATCAAAGATGGCAATATAGTATTTTTTCCACAGTAAGCACTAAAAAAAGATCTAAACTTCTCCCGGTATAAGTTACTGAAAGGTCACTTCATTCACTGAACTGTTTATCAGCCTTTCAGACAATTAATTTTTCAATTTCTTAACTTTGCACATAAAATAAATATTTTAGACAAAGTTATAGAAGTGAGGGAATTCTTGCTGGAGAGTCAGGAAGCATGGCAGTTATATTTTATTTATTTGTTAACTGGGTAGGCCCATTGGATACAAGTCTCATTTTTCAGATGTGACATAGGATGATTACAAAACACCGCATTTAACAAGGGATATGTGAAACGTGCAGATGTCGAACTATGAATTGTAAAACCACCTCACTAGCATACTATACTTTACATTTCTCAACTGCATCTCATTATTTTCAAGGCTTTTTACATTAGAGTAAATAGCTTCTATGAATCTTGCCTTTGCTACACTCATTCGTAAGCACCAGAAAAACTCTTATCACATTTGCACAAGCAACTATGAATAGTGGCATATATGTAACTACATTGCTATTTCACTTAATCAACAAAAAAAAAACAGTGGTTCATTAAATCTAACACTCAACTGATTGTCACCATATTTGATCAACACTCAATTCAATGACGATTTCATACACACTAAATATCTCTCCAAAAGCTTTTTTTGCAGGAGAATAAGCCCCCCCCCATACCCCCCACCTTCCTAACATAAACATATTAACTTCATAGTTGCAGAGTCACAGAGAAAAAAGAAAGCTCCTGTCACACTGAATCACTGTTGATGGTGACTCACATACATAAACTTCTAGACATGGTGAAACTACATGAAACAGAGAATTATTATGGTACAAGTATTATCAACACTAAGTTGTATTGTAATTCCTATCCTCCAAAACTACACAAGCAGTTATTTTCTATACCATTTCACACTTTTCAATGTAATGAGTGCTAAGCAAATAAATGTATGGTCAGTAAAATGAGTTTTAGATTAAATGAACCAATATTTTCCTTTGTCAATAAATAAACTGACAATCAAATGAACATATCACATGTATATGGATTCCTTGCAAAAGGTCAAGTGTGTGTTTGGTCGGCAGCTATACATATATATATATATATATATATATATATATATATATATATATATATACACACACACACACACACACACACACACACACACACACATGCGCAGATACATATGGTGGCATTTACATTTGCCAAAAGGTTATATGCTTGAGAAAATAAATGGTAGTTTGTTGTTGCTGAGTGGCTGGTTGAACATGTGTGTTGCCAAAACAGGTAAGTGGATAGGTATTAGGGGCAGGAGAGAGAGAGTGTCTGTGTGTGTGTGTGTGTGTGTGTGTGTGTGTGTGTGTGTGTGTGTGTGTGTGTGTGTGTGTGTGTGTGTGTGAGTGTTTGTGGGTTAGGGTTACAGTAAGGGATAGGTACATGGATAATTTTAGTTTTAGGCATTAGGGGCATAAATATTTGTGAGATTGTTAGCTAGTCAGTAGACAGTGAATGCGAGCTGGCTCCCTACCATTTAAAAGATAAATTAAGATCTACTGACATTTTTGAAAAGAGTTAGAAATATGGTGCCTTAATTGCTTTAATTAATAATTTTCAGAAATTTAGCTTTCAGTCAGAGCCTACATGTGCCCATCTCCATTTAATACAATCAAATGCTTTTATGAGAACTACTAGGATTTGTACAGACTGGCTGCAGAGCTGGGCTTGGGATTATGTTAAGGTAATAAAAGCTCCTGTGTGGACTGAGCTAGGACCACCTTACAGGTCAATCATTGTTTTTCCACTGAGGTCCTTTACTTTGAAAATGTAATGTTTAGGTGAGTTTCTCTCCAATATTCTGTATTGTGCAAGCTAGCAGATTCCCTTTTGTTTTTTTTTTCCTTTTTCTGCATTGTGGCACAACTGTGAAGTTGATATATATATATATATATATATATATATATATATATATATATATATATATATATACGCATACATACATACATACACACAACTGGTTTTCATTGAAGACAAGTTTTTATACCATGATCTCTAGTAAGCTATACCTCAGCTTTTAATAGGCATATATTGGAATTCAGCTTTGCTAAATATAAAGCTTTTGCGATGCTCTGTATTGACTTCAGTTGTAGTTTAATGGTCTCACACCATGTGCGTATAGGCATTGTTTTTAGTGGGTCTGTTTGGATGAATTTGCCTGCTTCTTTTGACAGAAAAGCAGGGAGACCCATTTCAGCAGTATAATAGAATCAGCTCTCCATTATCTGGCAGGGTTGCTTACATGGTCATCAACCATTACTGTGACACTGACCACATCATGGTCTGATACAGACCAGGAGTATGCAGCCAGTGACCATCTGCAGCAGATGATAAGAAAGCAGGCAGAAAGCTAAATGGCTAGAAGCCATTCCACCTGCTGTAGTGAACATATACTCATGGTCACTAGGGTGCAGCAGCCTGTGGACAGACAATTCTACACCTTTCTGTCTGTCAATTATTGTCTTTTGAGCTTTGAGGTGCCACACAGTTTTGGGGATCTTCCAGTTTAGGATATCATCCACTACAAAACTGAAGTCCAAGCCTTATTAAAACAAGTGAACCATCCAGACTTGCCATTCTCAGGTCATTAAATAGTGTGCCAAAGGGTGCAGGCAAGACTTTCTTTGGTCCATACACATTATATAAAACAGTTGGGCCCACCATTACTTTGGCTATGACCATTCACTCCTCCCATCCTTTTTTGCCATTGTTACATCTCAACCCTAAAGGATCTATGATATAAATAGCTACCCCTTACTTAAAGGAACTTGCAAGGCTATACACTGTGAGTTTACCAAAGATGACAGTTATCTGTAAGTCACTGTATTGTATTTAATATAGGATGTATGTTTCTATTGGAGCTTTTCTCCTTAGGCCTCCACTGAAAAAGTGCATCTGCCCAGATGGACTAACTCAGTCAACAAATGTCAAAATAAATAAATAAATAAATAAATAACACTGAATATTTAGTTTGCTTTTTTGGCTATTTTGACCTCTAGGACAAACTGAGTATCTGGTAATTTATACCAAAAGGTCTAAACTTAAGTGTTATATGAAAGTATACTTAAGCGTAGACTTTAGTCTCTGAACATATAAGGATTAATCTTTAACAAATGTAAACATTAATAAGCTTGAATAAGCTATGACTCAACTGAAATGTTAATGGCTAGTTCATAAATAGTGTACTGTAGACTTAATAGTCATCTTATAAGCTTGTTGCCTGGCAACTGGTAAGCAAGGGAATAATCTGATCTGGTTGATGATATAACAACAAACAATCCAATAGTTGTGCAATAAATGGCCAAACCTCCTGCAGTGGTGCTGCTTAGAAAGCACCTCATGCACAAAGCATCTACCAAGAGAAAATACTCAAAAAATAATTTGTCATAGTAGGAGCTGGCTGCCCAGTATCTCAAAGACTACCCCTTCTCTGCAACAGGCTCCCCTTTCATGTGAAGCAGAGTTCCTCCCTAACCCAATTCAAGTTTAACTTGGACATTTGGATATGGAACAGGAACTTCATTCTGTGCTTGTCACCTAATGAACCCAGGCAGACTGTAAATGGTTCAGATCCCAAGCCCCCTGCTTACACTTGTCAACAGTACCAGAACTTATCAGATTTTTGCGATACATGGCTAGGCTGAAAAAGGCCCCAGTGTTCATTAGCCTAGTACACACCTGTGAACCTATGACCTAGTTATATTTGTATATATTAGCAACAATATCACATATTAACATTTGCAGGATTTCTCATTTTCTTTGGCTTTATCAGTTATCAGGATCTTTATTGGTTAAGATCTCAATAATGAACTATGGACAGGTTTGGGAATAGGTTCTATGGCAGCTGGTAAGGAGTCCTCTTTATGATTCTGTGCATCCACTACTTTCATATCCCATGCATTCTCATTGTCGAAGAATTTGAACTTATTTGACGTAGCTGCTGAAAATGTTAATGACTGACCTGACTTGGAAGTTGCAACAGGCTCAAGCTATCATAGGTTCATAGGTTCAGAGGTAAGTACTAGGCTATCAGCCCAAGGGCCTACGTAAGCCTAGCCAACAAGGTTCCCTGGCTTACGCCACCCAAGAAAGTTATTTTCCAGTGCCACTGTAGAGCAGAGACACAGAAGTGATCCCCGGGGTGTATTTCCTATTCCCCATCCACTCATCAAGATTTTTCTTGAAGAGTGCTAATGAAGAACTTTACTTGACATAGATGGGTAGCCTGTTCCAGAGTATGGGAAGTCTCTGGGACAGGAACCTATCCCTACAGTATGTCCTGTTTATTGTGGTGACAAGGTTAGGTCACTAGAGTGAGTAGCTCGGAGGGATTGGGATTTCATTAGGTGTAGCATGTCCAGCAGCTCTGGGTTTGACATAGCCTTATATGTTAGGCAGAGATCACCTCAGAGTAGGCAATATGCTACAGAGTAAAGCTGGAGTTTTTTGAGACGGTCAGTGTAGGGCATTTGTTTGAGGCCAGTAATCCTCTTTGTGAGGTACTTCTGTGGCCTTTCCAGCTGCTGCAGATGTCTTGTGAGGTACATTCCAAAAGGGGCGTTGTACTCTATAATGGGTCTAATGAGTGTCGAGTAGAAAGGAACAATGACCTCTTTTTTCCTGGATGAGAACCCTTTTATGATGAGGTTTGCCATGTAGAAGGACTTCCTAACTACTGTGGTGATGTGACTATCAAAGGAGAGACTACTGTCCACCTGGGTCCCAAGGTCTCTTATCACACATTCAGTGTTAAGTAGATTGCTGCCTATGTGGTAGTTCATGGGTACAGAGTTTTTACCAAAGGGGATGACACTGCACTTTTTGGCATTGAGCTTGAGGCCATGGCTCTGACACCAGGCATCTGTCTCAGCGAGGCCCTTCTGTAGGATGTCCACATCATTTGGGGACTTGACTATGGCTCCTCGTTTGCAGTCATCTGCAAACTTCGTTAGCCAGAGGCCTTCTGTGTTAGCCTGTACTTCAGAGAAGTAGATGCCAAACAGAAGAGGTCCCAGGACGGAACCCTGTGGTACTCCACTTGTCACTGCTTTGAGGTCAGATTTAGAGTCTGCAACTTTTACAGTGTGGGATCTGTCAGTGAGCCAGTTGGCAGCCCATCTTGTGACATAAAGATTTATACCTAGTTTAGTGAGTTTAGCTATAATTCTAGAATGGGGGATGGTGTTGAAAGCCTTGGTGAGGTCAAGATAGGCTGTATGAACCACCTTACCATCATCTACGGCTTTGGTGTCTGCCTCAAAGAAGTCGATCAGGTTCAGGAGGCATGATCTGCCTTTCACAAACCCGAACTTGGTGGGATCCAGAGTTTGGAGGTTACCAATGTCTTTATTTATGAGTTCCATGATGATACGTTCCATGGCCTTGCAGACCAGGCTCGTCAGGCAAATAGATCGATAGTTCCCGGGATCAGTGGTGGCTCCCCCTTTGTGGAGTGGGATAACTGTTGCTGCGCACCATTCAGTGGGCATAAAGCCTGATGCAAGGCTATTATTGAACATGGTGCTTAAGTGGGGAGCCAGTTCGTTCTGAAGTTTGTGTAAAATGCAGCCTGGGATGTTGTCTGGTCCCATGGCTGCTGTGTTTTTGGCTTTAGAGAGTGCAGCTTTTACCTGTGTAGTTGTGATTACAGGGACCTGCATTCTTCCATGCTGGTGATGTTTATTAGGGCATCTAATCATAGTTTTTACAGGAAAACATGTAGACCCCACTACTGCAGCATATTTCCCTAGGCCAGACAGAATATTGGGTCTGCCTTGAGGGGTACCTAGTATTTTACAAGGAAAACTAGTCTCTATTGGTAGAGCTCCTGTTTCTGCTCTTAAATTAGACGTCATTCATTTGCAGCTTCTCATGCAAAAATGATAGGGTTGCCTCATATGGATTGAAAAAATATATGTCAGACTGCCATTTAATTTGGAGACATACAGGGTATTTAATAGTGGTAGACATTGAGTTGCTATGACAAATATTTTTCAGACTTGTGAAAACAGGTCTTTTTTAACATTTTGCCAGTGCAGTAGTCCTGGATCTACTTATCGGAAGTTAACAGACGGAATTAAGGCTTTGGGTTGTTAATACTCTGCTTCCTTTGGTCCAGAGTTTGATTCCTGTTATGTCCATTTGTCTAGTGTGTAACTAAGTATATATATATATATATATATATATATATATATATATATATATATATATATAAATATATATATATATATATATATATATATGTATACATATATATTTTAATAGTTCCAGTATACTTAACATGCCCTCATTAAGTTTGCTTTCAAGCAGATATTTTGGGCCAAAATTTTCTTTTAAACTGACAGGTCAATAATCTATAACCACTGCCTTCATTTAAATCCCACTATTGCAAAGGAAACTCACATCAGAAATTGCACTTCCCCCTGACTTTTTCAAAAGCTTGCTGCATTAGAAGTTTTCTTTACAGTTCTCTGAGGAATTTCATAGTGGATTCCACCAGTTCCCTTTGTTTGTGAACCGTTGTTTATTGCTCATTTAGGATTGTTTCTGCAGTGGAAGGACTGACTTGTTACTCACATTCTGAGTTCTACTAGTATTGCAAGGTGGTTTGGGGAAATACCCCTTCTCATTCTATATGAACTTTAGATAATATTCAATAATCCACTTGGGCAGGTCTGCTCTTCCTACATTTTTCTGTGACCAGCTTCTCCTATTTTTAGTTTTACCATAGTTACATTTGTCTTTTTTGATTTTCTTTTAATCTGTATGTAGTTATTTATCCTTTCCTGATGGAACCCACTTTTTTTCTGGGCTGTCCTTTTCTGGCTACTTTGTTTACCTCTGTTCTAACTCATGCACCTTAGTCCTCCTTTTTTGGGATTTCTGTATAGTTCCCACATGATGCATATGTTCCCCCACTTTGAAGGCTGCCTTGTCTGCAAATCACAGTATTTTCCCTGTTTTAGATGAACACATTATTTGCATGCATAGCCTTGTTACTTCAGTGATTGCAGATTTGATGTCACTGTTGTTTCTTGAGCCAGCTTCCATGACAGTTAGAGCTCTTCTGAAGAGCTAAACCCTTGCAATAAACCTTGTATGCTTCAGAACAGAGTGCTCAGTTTGATTGACTGAATCTGTATTTAAGGTGATGATGAATCACACTGCTGAACAGACATTCCACAATGGCTGCTGACTTATAGGTCCGAGATCTTCTTTCTCCACACTTGAGAATAGCATGTCCATCAGTGCCTAATGATGAAATGGTTCTTCCTCTAGCTGTCTATGACCCATCCTTCACAGAGCACCAAAGCAAAAATGTTATTGTTAAGTGTAGCTGCAATTAAGGCATTCTGATATACATAGAGTATATTAGAATCCTCATTGTTTTTCTGAGAATAGCTTATATTTTCTTGTCTACTTGCTGTCTGTACAGATGTTTTGAAGATTGTCCTGTCTTTATTTCACTGTGTGACCTTCTGACCTTTCTATTCCACTCTTGGTTGCATTATCAGTTGCTTTGATTCCCTTTTTATGCACAGTTCTGCATTTCATCCTCTTGTTTTAGCCAGTTTATTTTCGTATAAATTCTGTGCACACCATTCATGTTTAACCGAATTAGCACCAATAAACAAAACGCCAACTGGGAAAATACACAAAAGCACTGGACTCCAAAAGGCAGCAGTACTCCCCAAAAGTTTTATTTAAGCATAGAATATCATGTAAACCTTTGTAAAAAGTATTAACAAGTACTAATAACTAAGACTGCAAACGTACAAAACAGAATTGTAGAAAAACAAGTAACTGTTAAGAGCTTTTCGTCCGGATCCTATCCAGACTTCTTCAGACAAAAAAAATGTTAAAATGCAGTTTAAATAACCTCACCTTGTAAAACGGACCTATCAGGTCACAGTGTTCAAAGCTTGAAAGATTTAAAGCCATATTTACTTTCGTTCGTGTGAGCGCTGTTAAAACATAAAAACTGTTTAAAATACAATAAAGTAGAGTAAAGTAACTAGCGTTAGTTTGACCATGTTGTAAATCAGTTCCTTCTGTTAATATAGTACGATACACATTGTCAATAATTAATAATCCATAATTAGATCGGCAACCAATTACACTAACAAAATATTTTAAATAGTATCCACTTTTAAATAAATGACATCTAGAAGTTAAGCATGATGTAGTTAATAAAGTACTCGGTTACTTGTGAACTAGTGTTGTGCATTCAAAAGTCAATTTTAAACCCTAAGCCTTAATACATGCAATGTTATAAATAATCCATGTTTTCATAAACTGACTTTTGAATGCACAACACTAGTTCACAAGTAACCAAGTACTTTATTAACTACATCATGCTTAACTTCTAGAGGCCATTTATTTAAAAGTGGATACCATTTAAAATATTTTGTTAGTATAATTGGTTGCCGATCTAATTATGGATTATTAATTATTGACAATGTGTATCGTACTATATCAACAGAAGGAACTGATTTACAACATGGTCAAACTAATGCTAGTTACTTTACTCTATTGTATTTTAAACAGTTTTTATGTTTTAACAGCGCTCACACGAGCAAAAGTAAATATGCCTTTAAATCTTTCAAACTTTGAACATTGTGACCTGATAGGTCAGTTTTACAAGGTGAGGTTATTTAAACTGCATTTTAACATTGTTTTTTGTCTGAAGACGTCCGGATAGGATCCGGACGAAAAGCGCTTAACATTTACTTGTTTTTCTACAGTTCTGTTTTGTATGTTTGCAGTCTTAGTTATTAGTACTTGTTAGTACTTTTTACAAGGTTTACATGATATTCTATGCTTGAATAAAATTTTTGGGGAGTACTGCTGCCATTTGGAGTCCAGTGCTTTTGTGTGTTTTCCCATGTTTAACCGAATGTCATGTTTTGTTTATAGACACACTATCAAGACACATTCTGCCAGCAAAGCCTTGGGATTACCTATCTTTTCCTGAGAATGTGAACAATTGCTTTCCATTGCTTGATGTCTTACTTCTTCTTCTTATTCATGTGTATATTATTTTTTTAATCATTTAACTTGAAACGTTTCTAGTATTTGCCCCTGCTGCTGGAAGTTTCTCTGACTATCCTGATTTTTGATTTATTTGATGCATTACTGTGTTCCTCCTTCTTAGCATATTATTATTATTATTATTATTATTATTATTATTATTATTTGCATTTGCATTTAATAACTGGGTAGTGTCCAACTGGGCCATTAGCCCATTTTCAGTGGAGACCCAGGGAGAAAAGCTCCAAGGAAGATGACATAATTATACATTTGTACATATGACAATTACAATAGGAGTTCAAACGCAAGTTGCTTGACATTGTATCTAAAGGCATATAACAATGGTAGTACAATAAGCTTATACTATTCATACAGACAAAACAAAAATATACATTTTTTTCAGGATAAAAATATCACAAACTGAAGCTAAGAAGGCTCAATTGCCAAGTAAATACTGACAATGAGTGGTGGAGAGAAGGAAGTTAGACAGTAAGGGGTTAAATTAGTTAGCCTGGTGGAGAACGCGAGCAAAGCCTATGTTCGGTGAAATATTTCTTTAGGGACTGTTTAAATGAATTTGTATCATTGATGAACAGAATATGCTGAGGTAGAGAATTATAGTGTTTGTCAATGATATGTGTGTATAAGGAGATGTCGTGAGAGTTTTGGGTTTTGTTAACCTTCAACAATACTTTATTAGCAGATCTAAGAGATTTTAGGTTAATGTAGGGTTGGATAAGGTCAGAAAGAGCTGGGCAGTCATCAGGTTTGTATAAGACTGTATGGGCAGTTAGTAGCTGAGTCAGAGTAAGCAGGCGAGGGACCTCTAACCAGTTCAGCTGGAGAAGGGCAGTGCAATGGTGAGATCTTTGAGACTGATTAGTGGCTAGTGAGTGACCAGTGAGTAGAAAAGTTTGTTAACAAGCATATTTAAATGCTTGTTAATGTAGTCCATAAAGCTGTTACCTAACATCCAGATTTCCCTCTCAGGTAGATGAGGAACATAATGACAATGTATGTCTGCATCTTTTTAATGGAATACCACATATCCAGTCCCGGATAATGCCAAAGTCCTAAGTCTGCTCATGCTATCCAATGATTGGTTATATTTTATGATGCAAGCAAGTTAATCCTTTTCTATGACATGGGCAGTTAAAAGTTATGACAATGTGATAATGTAACTCTTCCTGGACTGCTCTAATGCTGTTCCATGTAAGGACACTTAACCCTACAAGCACCAGCACTTCAGGCATCCTTTGCGAGCTATTCCAAGCCTAAACATTTGTACATTGTATTTTCGGTACTTCCTAATGATGGCACTTGATATATCCTCCTTAATTGATCTGACTGTCCATACTGAAGATGCTTTCTTGTACTCTAAGCGCTGATGTCTCAAATTTGAGTTTCTTCTCTGTGGTGTTTCTCAGTCCTCCCTTAGTCTCCTCTCATGATGCATTTTTAGAAGAAGAAAACACTGCTGACACAACTTAATTGTAGCTGATAGATGCATTCAGAGAAATTCAGTTCTGTTTTATTCTGTTTTAATTAATACATCTGCTGGTTTTGGATAGGTTAAACCTACTAGAGCCGATGCGTCTTTTCAGAGAAAACCCAAAGTTGTATTTATATAGAAAGAAGAAATTTGATACTAAACAAACTTTCCTACTCACTTTGACAAGCATCATGGCTCTATTTCTAACTTCCGTCCTATCTCCCTACTCTCTCCAATATCTAAAATTCTAGAAAAATGCGTCCACCACCAATTCTTACCCTATCTTATTCAAAATCACCTCCTTACACCCACACAGCATGGCTTCCGTCCTGGCCACAGTACTATAACTGCACTAATATCCTTCTTAGAAACTATCAATCAAGCTCGAGACTCTGGACTCATTGTATCCACAGTACTGCTAGACCTTTCAGAAGCTTTTGACACCATCTCCCACACACAGCTTCTTCATCATCTGGCTAATCTCAAGCTCTCTCCAAACACTCTTTCCTGGTTCTCCAGTTACCTATCTGATAGATCTCAAGCAGTCAAATGGAAGAACTCATTCTCTTCCTTTTTGCCTACATCTACTGGCGTTCCTCAGGGTTCCATTCTTGGACCCATGCTTTTCAACATCTTCAAAAACAACCTTCACATCTTCATCCCTGACACCACAGTCTTCCAATACGCAGATGACTCTACCTTGGTCTGCTCTGCCCCAAACCTTCCTGAACTCCAGACCAAAACCCAATTAGCCTTTACCACCACAGAGAACTGGATGCACCAAAACCACCTTTCTCTCAACTCCAATAAATCCAAAATACTATTTTTTTCCCCTCCAAAGTTTCCTCTCTGGACAAAAACACTTTCAATGTTCTCAGCCAAACTAACACTGCCATTGAAGTGGTCCCCTCTGCAAAACTCCTTAGCATCACCATAGACGAACAACTCAAATTTGATCTTCACATACAACATAACATTAAGAAAACCCACCAAAATCTTGGTATGCTATATAGGAACAATCACTTCCTTTCAAACTCCACTAGGCATACCCTGGCAACATCCTTCCTCCTACCTTCCCTTCTATATGGAGCCCCTCTCCTAACCAACTTGTCTGCTACCAACACCTCTAAGCTCGAAGCTTGCTATAATAAGATCTCTAAATTTGCCACCAAATCCAAAACATCAACTCACCACTGCCACAGCCTTTGTTCTCTGAACTGGTTAGAACTCCCTAATCACCTAGACTATCTACAACTAACTACCACTCACAAACTAATATTCTCCCCTAATAAATGCCCAGCCTTAAAGGACATCCTTCCTCTATACATCCCTAACGGATCACTAAGATCCGAAAACCAAAACCTAATCTCCATTAGTAAACCGAAATGACCAGCTGGCCAGCTTTTACTCTCCTTCTCACTAGGTAAAAAATGTAACTCTCTGCCTACTTCACTTAGGACTATACCCAACATTGAATCCTTCAAAACTCAACTTTTTCTTCACCTATCCTCCAAATAGAAATGCTCCTGCTTTCACCTCACTTAAATTCCACAGGGACTCCTAACTAAGCACTCCTACTCCTACTCCACTATACTCTCATACTTATTCTAATTTCTCAAAATACCTACAACTAACAGACTTTACATGACTGTAAGCATATAAATATCGATTCAAAAAAAAAAAAAAAAACAAATCTGCCATCATGTTCTCTGCAACTCTCAAATGTATTAACCCTGCTTGTTTTTACAAACTATATTGCATGTATTTTTACTTTGTAACCTTTATTTGCATTCTGTAACCTATATTGTATTATACTATTTTTGGAGCTTTTCATACTGTAACCTATCTTGTATTATACTGTTCTTGGAGCTTTTCTCCCTTGGCCTCCACTGAAAATGGGCACTTCTTGGCACAGTGGACTTCTCCGGTAATCAAACTGAAATAAATAAATAAATTAAATAAATACCTAGATAAGCTATGAAGAATCTTAGCGAATAATGTCTTAACTTTTATATTTCATCTCAAGGTGAGTAGATTGGGACTGCAGCTTTATCCTGACTTTGCACTAGAGTTACCAATGGAATATGAATTCAAGCACTTATGTGGGGACAGAACGCACAACCTTCTCCTATTCCTCGCATTAAAGTTAAGAGTGCAGCCTGCTGAGCCAGTGACAGCACAATCCTGAAAATAACTCAGTCTGAATCCACTCACAAGTCCAGACCTCAGTATTATACATCTGCATTTTTTCCTGCATATACATAGAAGGGAGGTTGGCATACTGTTTAGGTGGTTACCTTACAGACACAAGGTACAGGTTTGTTTCTCACATGGGGTAATTGACGTGGCTTAAAATAGCTCAAAAGAGCAGTTAGCCTACTACTAACCTATGAACCTAGGAAACATAACCTTCAAGCTGTTAGTACAGGAATTCTGGATAACATTAAAAGTAATGTGGTAGGGACAAAGGCTCAAAAAGAGGGCAATTTTTAAATATTGCTCTTAAAAAGTTAATAAAATAACAGATTTTGTATTAGCATGCATTTTCTCAAGGGTATGGAATATAAACCCAAATTTCTGTCACGATTTACTGTCTTCAATCCCCAATGGCTTACCAGAAAACCACAGATTTTATGAGGAACAGGCCAGAAATATGAGGCAAAAGTCTGGACACTGTGTAAAAATCAGATGAGAGGTATGCTGGGGGGAGAGGGGCAGTCCCATTAGATGTCTGCAAATCTGCCTTGAAATAATTTATTTTTTTATCAGCTTAGAAATATGCAGCTATGTAGAATAGTAGAAATTTGCAGCCATCTGTAACAACACTGCACCTTTCACAATTTCTCCCCAAAGACAGTTCTTCTTAGCCAATGCTCTCTACATACTTATTTTACAACATTTTCCCTTTGTTTAAGCATATTGCAATAAGAGAATATAAAACAGATAAGAACCTGTACAA
>NC_056729.1:1997963835-1998046335 GCF_019279795.1 Protopterus annectens | reverse complement strand
ATTATTTGTCATTCTCCCACTACAAGTATAGTCAACAGAAGACAAGGACATTTACTGTATATAGAACAGAACACAAGTAATATACACATTTCCTACAAAATTCATGTTATTTATATACTAGTTAGTAATGGGGTTGTCTAATTAGCAAGTCAGTTACATGGAAGTTAATTAACATTACTTAGAATCCCACAGATCATGTCAGGAGGAATATAGAATCACCAGGCTTAGTAAATCTTTTTGCTTGACCTTTGCCTGCATTCCTTAACATGGGTATTTAGGCATGTTAGTTCATTTTTTATCCTTGTGAAGGTGACAGCAGCGTCAGTGACCCACTACGTTACACTGTTTATAGTTTGAAGACAAAGGAATGATATTTTATCTACAATTGATGACTGTGGTTACCGAACACAGAAAGGTCAGAAACTGCATGTGCTGTCCAAATGAAATCACTCAGTGCAACCTCTAATGACTAGTAATTGAAAACAGAGTCTGAAAATATCAAACATGTGTGACAGATAAGCAACAGATTAATGTAGATGACTCTGCTACAGGACACAGTGAGGTCATAGGCCACAGGGATTTATTGTTGTGCTACTGTGAAAAGTCAAGCACTGCAGGCAATTAACCCTTTTAATACTCTGTATCTCTTGTCATGTCATCTATCAGCATTATTATCCTAAAATGTTTTTTTCTGCTGAAGAAATCCTGTACCGAGGATTGTAGTTTTGCTTTTCAGTAGCTATGAGGTATGTTGCTTTATTTTAAAGCAAATATTTTGAATATATTGTTTTATTTCCCTGCATACATTTTAACTTGTCAAAACGCACTCAATATATACTATGAGAATACATTTATTCTTGAAATAAAAGTTAATTTATGTACTTGTGTAGTTAGTTTTTTTTTTAATCTGGTCAATAAACCGAATTAAAATGTAAAGTTACAAAGTATCTGGTAATTTTATGATTCTTGTTAATGCAAGGAAAGAAAACAAAGTTATACAGTGCACAGGTACAGAGAACACTTCATACCGGAAAACTTGACTAAGTTGCTTTATGTTCATAGTTTTAATATTAATAAGAATCTACTTGTCTGTTTTTATATAAAGGCATTTATTTATGGTAGTGTGAGTTTATCTGCTTATGCTATGTGTAATCTCTTACAGTATCAGTTTTTTATCTCCATCTTCCAGGTTTTACCTAAGTATGTGTGTAAGTGTACACCACATGGACATAATACAGTGCTGAAGCATTTCATAAAACAGTTGTATAGTGTCGTAAAATCCATAATGTCCATGTCTTACTGTTGAAATGATTAATGCACAGTTACAGATAAACAAAAAATTGTAAGATTTTGTCCTGCAAGCATCAGTAATTCATTATAAGATTGAGAATCTTTTATTACAGTTATTTTTATTTATAAAAAATAATATCTATAATAATTTATAGAATTATTTTTTTTATTATTTTATTCCAGGCTTCACAAAAATAAAAATTTAAACAATGCTATAACAAAGTTGCTGCATACATTTGCAGCAAATACCCCTTTTATAACCTACCAGAGTATAACACTGAAATGTCTAAATTGGTTAGAACTGCCTCATCAACTAACATATACACAGCTTCTTACCACTATATATAAAATTATCCAGCATCCATCTGCCTGTCCAGTACTGAAAAACATTCTACATAACTATTTTCCCAATCGGTCATTGCAATCCAGTGACCAAAAACTCCTGTCAGTCTACAAACCTATCAGATCTGCTGGGCATTCTCTGTACTCGTTCAAGGCTGGTAACGCCTGGAACTCCTTAGGCTGATGCCCTCCCTCCCATCTTTCAAAACCACTCTGACTTTGTTCATGCCTTTTCATTCATTATACCTCCTTACTCTCCCTTCTTCACTCACTTCTTACTTCTATCAGGTTTTCTTCCCTGACTTTCTCTCTAAATCTACCATAAGCCTGTTTTTCCCTCACTTCATAATGCAATTCCTGTTTGTATTAGACTAACTTACTTTTAATTTCTCTACAAACTGTCCAAAATGTATATAAATATTAAATGATTGCCATATAACTTGTATTGATTCTTAACTAATGTTTCTTTATTATCACTAATTTGTTATAATTACTTAAACTGCAGATCTTTTTGTTTTATTTTTGAAGATTGTAAAATTATTGTTCTTAAAATGTTTTGTAATAATTTGGAGCTTTTCTCCCCAGGCCTCCATTGAAAATGTTCCCTGTAATCAAATGCGCACAAATAAATAAATAATAAATTATTACAGTTTTTTTTTTCACATTGCAATTTCTCTATATCTTCTCAAGCATAGATATTAAAACGGGTTTATATCTCATGCAGCAGGGGACCAAAACCTTAAGTATAGTAACAATGAAAAGAACAAAAGCACACAGTTTTGTTTCAGCATAGAGATTTCAACTGCCAAATCCCCAAGTAGGTATTTTTCACACTGCACCTACCCATGAATTAAAAGCATGTAAAAAATGATTGCGTTAAGGTACACTTTCTAAAAATAGGACAACTTATATCTTAAAACATGAACATAGGTCCTTAAGAGTTATTCATAGATTCATAGACTATTACTAGGCTAACAACACAGGGGCCTTTCTAAGCCTAGCCAAGTTTTTCCAAAGAATACTGATGTCCTGCATTTAAATAGGACATTGAAGGCCAGGTACATGGGTGCTACGCCCGGAGTAAATTTCCTCTTCCCCACCCATTTGTAGTTATTATCATCCCTTTCCCTGAGCAGCACAGGCTTTCAGAACAAGTAACTATTTAGTTAATAATACTATTTGCTAACTGCTCAAGCCCATTGGGAACACATCCTCCTTTCAAGGGCAGCCTGAAAGGCATGTCTGGTTAAGTGACTTACTCAGAACTGCACAATAGACAAATGGAGGCTGTGGGAATCATACTCAGAACTTGCTGCAAGGTATAAATTTAGCTGTATATAGTCTTAAACCTCTGCACCAAACACCTTCATAATGTCAGGACAAGATCTGCCTCACATTTCATGCAACACATAACCAGGCATTGGGGTTATTTCCAAAATGGGTGAAGGGGTGATACTCCACAGAATGCTGTAAGCTAGCATTCATGCTGGATGTGTCACATGTCTCAAGATGACAATGATCATCATTGCTAGGAATGCCTGTGATGGTAGTCATCAATCGATCCCAAGCCATGCTTCCTGGCGCGTCCCTCTTGTAAAGGCCTCTGCCCAAAGGGGTACTCAAAATCCCATAGAATTTGTATGACAAATAAGAATGTTTCACACTTACTTGTGCTTGGGTAGTGATAAGAGAGTATTTGGAGGATCAGCTTTTAGTCATTTTTTAGCAGCATGTTCACAAAATGGCAAGAGTTTGTACCAGATATTAATTAAATCACTAGTGTACATCCCATTGCATAGGGTTTCAGACCAGATGTTACTTAAATCACTAGTGTACATCCCATTGCATAGGGTTTTAGACCAGATGTTACTTAAATCACTTCTGTACATCCCATTGCATAGGGTTTCAGACCAGATGTTAATTAGATCACAAGTGTACATCTCAATGCATAGGGTTTCACACCAGATGTTACTTAAATCACTGCTGCACATCCCATTGCATAGGGTTTCAGACCAGCTGTTACTTAAATCACTAGTGGACATCCCATCGCATAGGGTTTCAGACCAGATGTTACTTAAATTACTAGTGTACATCCCATCGCATAGGGTTTCAGACCAGATGTTACTTAAATCACTAGTGTACATCCCATTGCATAGAGTTTCAAAACAGATGTTACTTAAATCACTAGTGCACATCCCACTGAATAGGGTTTCAGACCAGCTGTTACTTAAATCACTAGTGTACATCCCATTGGATAGGGTTTCAGACCAGATGTTACTTAAATCACTAGTGTACATCCCATTGCATAGAGTTTCAAAACAGATGTTACTTAAATCACTAGTGCACATCCCACTGAATAGGGTTTCAGACCAGCTGTTACTTAAATCACTAGTGTACATCCCATTGCATAGGGTTTCAGACCAGATGTTACTTAAATCACTAGTGTACATCCCATTGCATAGAGTTTCAGAACAGATGTTATTTAAATCATTAGTGCACATCCCACTGAATAGGGTTTCAGACCAGCTGTTACTTAAATCACTAGTGTACATCCCATTGCATACGGTTTCAGACCAGATGTTACTTAAATCACTAGTGCACATCCCACTGAATAGGGTTTCAGACCAGATGTTACTTAAATCACTATTGTACATCCCATTGCATAGAGTTCAGACAGTTGTATTTCACTTTGGAGGCACATAGATGCTTGTGAGATGAGTGAATCTGTTAAGAGTGATGCTGGCTTCTCTTATACAAAAGTAGCATATGCAGAGAAGTAGGCATATGGACAGATTGCACCTCTCTAGCATCAGATGTGTTTGTGCATGTTATTACTTACTGATACTCATTTTCTTAAGGAAATATGTCGTCATGTGTGGCTGTAACTTATGTACCTGCACTGTAGCTATTGTTGTGTGGATAATGTGGTATGAATTGTGTGGTTAGTATTATAGAACACTGGTTTTACATAAATCTTTGTCTTCTGTACACACTAGCACAAGGCCTTTATAAAGCACAATTATGCATACATGCATTCTAAACATGGGGTTCTGTTTCTAAAAGGGAAACTTGACAAACAGGCAGATCTCATTCATTAATGTAACTGCTACAATATATGTCAGCGTTTAAATTCTTAGATTGAAGAGAATAATCGTGAAAATATTTCTAAAGAACAAGTTGGATTAATGAATTGAAATATATCAGACTGCTATTGGAAGCACTTGTGATACTACGGAAGGTAAAATTGTACTCATCATTAGCATTAGCATTAGATGGCCCTGTTTTGAGTTCATGGTGTTTGAATATGGGTTGTATGTTAGGTTTATAGGGAATTGTGGCATTGTATCAAAACTCTGTTCAGAGCCATTGCAAACTGGATATATACCTCTCAACTGTACAGATTTTCGCAAAATGTCCAGATTTTTGCCTTATATTTTTGATCTGTTTTCTCATACATTTGTGGTTTTCTACCAAATTGTTGGCAAATCATTAAGGTTTGAAGTCAGAAAATAATGACAGATGTTCAAGTTTCAGACTTCATGCCCTAAAGAAAATTTATACTAATGCAAAATCTGTTATTCTATCAAATTTCAAAGTTTGTAAGACCAATATTTAAAAAGTGTCCCTATTTTTGGGGTTTTGTCCCCCATTATTTATGGCTTTATCCAGATTTCTTGCTCTACGAGGTTGAGAGGTATGTCTGGATGTTATTTAGAATGGTAGCGAATATAAGAGGGACAGGCTTCCTGTTGTCATTTCAGTTTGGATTTAGGTACACAGCAGCATACAATCATAGGTTCATAAGTGTTTACTAGACTAATGAGCACAAGGGCCTTTTTAAGCCTAGCCATGCATGAATACATACTTATGTTACATAGCTGTGTGTGTGTGTGTAAACACACACACACACACACACACACACACACACACACACACACACACACACGCACACACACACACACACACACACACACACACACACACACACACACACACACACACACACACACACACACACACACACACACACACACACACACACACACACACTCACACATACACTCACACACACACACACACACACACACACACACACACACACACACACACACACACACACACACACACACACACACACCTTGTGGGCCATTTTAAGTCTAGCAAGTTTCCCTGTACCTTGTGCCTGCAGGGTAAACACCTTAACCATTATGTCAACTTCTCAACTAGGTAAATGCTATGTTACCAGACTACAGACTATTATATGCATAGATAATAATCAGAGGTCAATATAAAACCCTACACCTTATACATGGGAAATAACAACCTTAACCATTATGCCAAACTCTCATGCAGGATGAATCTGTTAAGAATTATAGAAAAACACACATAAACACACAAACACACACACGCACACACACACACACACACACACACACACACACACACACACACACACACACACACACACACACACACACACACACACACATATGACTAGACACACCAGACACAAACACACATATATGGACACACACACACACACACACACACACACACACACACACACACACACACACACACACACACACACATGCAAATACACTCACACACAACAATTCAGGGATATATTTGAGTAGAAGGCTGTTGCTTGAAGGTAATAACTTCAGTTTTGCAGTGACTTTTATGGTAATTTGATGCAAATGTAATACTGCCTACACTGTTACCATGCTGTTTTGTTTTGTTTTTCATACTTTGAACATTGTAAGGTTATACATATATCTAGTTTGTATTACATAAATAAACACTAGTAAAAAAGAAAATATCTCAGGATTTTATTTTGGCCTGAAAATATTGAAACAGAACCAAATTTGGAGCCTGTGTTTTTTATTTAGATGAATAATAATATATTTTTTACAATTTAAAAAAGCTAGCAATTAAATAATAATCCTAGAAATTACAAATTTTAAGCCCACTCTATGATTTGGGCAAAGTAGGGGGACAAGACAGATTATCATTTCTGGCATAAACCTGCTCGCAGAATGTCTTTCAGGCAAATCATCGTAGTCCCTTTTCTTTTTTTAAAAACAGTTCAATCTTTCATTCTTCAGTCCTTGTTTTATCCTGTTTAGGGTTGTTGGGGAGTCAAAATGCATCCCAGCACCCTGTGAATGAAGGGCAGGTAAAGCTCAGATTTAATCCTAGAAGGCATTTTCAGGAGTACACAGAAACATACACACACACACACACACACACACACACACACACACACACACACACACACACACACACACACACACACACACACACACACACACATCTGAGGACAGTTTAAAGGACTACAAGTCTTCCTGCTACATATTCATTAATGGATAGCAGTTTTTTTTGTTTGCTTTCTTGCCTTAAATTTGCATAATTGATGTGCAAAACAATGCATTGTCACAGATTTATCCATCTGCACCTATTCTGTCAATTAATTAAAAGAGTCTTCCCCTTAATAAACCCTTCATATTCTGCTACCTGTTATTCTTCACACTAAACCCCCCCAAAAATGTTTCACAGCAAAAATTTGTAAAACCAGCATAATTAAAAAAAAACATGCCATCCATATTGCATGACTGAAAATCATTTAGCACAATGTAGAAAAAATGCACATTGTAGGATTATAAATATAAGATACCACAAAAGTAATGGGTCTATGTTCGGCTACTGAAAAATAAAAAACCCGAATGGTGAAATATCAAATGGAAGACAGCAAAACTGACAATTACCGAAGAAGGACATCATTGAAAAAGTCATCGAATAGCCATAGTCAGCCAACATTGCAAACACAACCAACCAATGTGGAGGGCTGTGACCCCCACACCTCCCCCTTAACTGTATATACCAACTGCAAGATCGCACTACAGTAGGGAATAGGGCAAATTTAAATGGTTTCCATTCACTTACCTTATGCATTGCTTTACTTCCTGGTTATTGGTCAGTTATGGCCATTCGATGAATTTATTTTTGATGATGTCATTGTTTGGTTATTGTCAGTTTCACTGTCTTCCTTTTGATAATTCGCCATTCAGGTTTTTTATTTTTTGGTAGATGAATATAGACCCAAAAGTAATATCTCCAGAAAAATGAAGTACTTATTCCAGTTAAGTTTCTTGTACATTTCTTGAGATAATTAAAAGTCAAACAAATAACTAAACCACTATCCCAAAAAATAGCAAAACCACATAAACACTGACACACCTGAATTGCATGAAAATATATTTAATGTTAAGTGCATAAAATCATCTTATTGCCACTTAATCTATCTAAATAGGCATATGTTTCATTTAATGCATTAAGGTACTATTCAGATATGACTTTATGTTTATCACTGATGAAAGAAAAGCAGAATGTGTGTGTGTGTGTGTGTGTGTGTGTGTGTGTGTGTGTGTGTGTGTGTGTGTGTGTGTGTGTGTGTGTGTGTGTGTGTGTGTGTGCGCGTGTGTGTGTGCCTGTGTGCGTGTGTGCGTGTGTGTGTGGTTTTCTATGTGGGAGGTATACACACACACACACACACACACACACACACACACACACACACACACACACACACACACACACACACAAGGATATACTCGGCTTAATATCAATGCACACATTAAGTCCCTGTCAAGTACAGCTATAACACCAGTGTTTGATCTCTTAAGTCATCCTGCATGTGGGATGTGTGTGTGCTCAAGAACTCACGTATCTGTTTCTGTTTCATAGCAAGCTTGATGGGTGGGCCATTATCTGTCAGCTTACTTCCTAAATGAGGTAAATACTTAAAGCAGGACTTGGCATGTATCCGAGCAGGACCTGCACTTTTATGGTTAGTAAATGTCAAACAGCTTACAGTAGTGATGAGGTGGATAGTGAAGGGAGCAATAGAAGAATGAAGACATCAAACTACGCTTTGTTCTGACCTATGTCTGTTATGTCATATTTATATTCTCTGTTTTCATTTTCTTTGGACCTCAGATGTATCACTGTTGCTCCAGTGTTCTAGAAACTGCTGCCATTTATCCTGTCAGTATGACTTGAATTTTCTGTCTCGGCTATTTTTACCTTTGGGAACTAATCATCTTGAAATTAGGTATATATCTTTGCTGCAATAATAGCTATAAACATTTGTAGCAAGTCTCTACTTTTGATTTTACTATCATATAAGAAGTACCATGATGTAATCCTTAAGGTTACATCCCTGCACATCAGATAAAATTTTAAGCACAACCACTGCTTTATTTGTGCAGTTATCAGTACTTAATTTTACCCTGAGAAGCAGAAACAAAACTGTATGAAAATTAATATCAATATGAAAAAAGATGCAAAAAAGGTCAAAATCCTGAACATCCACTCAGTATTTAGCTGTGCAATATCTACAAGGTATATTATAAAAGTATGAAGTGTGCAAATGGATATATCAGTCCTGTTTTATGAAAACCTTAAACATAATAAACTTAAAATATTTTAACTTTGTGTTTTCTTGAAAAACAAAGCTATGAGTACAGGAAAAGTCAACATGAAGCATTAAAAACAGAAGAGTAGAGTCTCAGACGAAGTAAATTGGGAAGGATTTAGTAAACAATTTTATATTGTATTCTTACTCTCAAGAAGTAATAGGATTCTATATAAATTGCTGTTGGAAAGGTCTCATAAATGATTTGGTATTTATTAAGGATTAAACAAATACAACTCATAAGTAGTACTAAGTTGTATTACACTTTCAGACTGATTAAAATAGAAAAATAACATGCAGTAGTGCTAAATACCATGAATATAAAACCATATATGAATCAGACAAAAAGGAATACAGCTGTGCTTTAAGGAGATAGGCATGAGGAAACTGAAGCTTCATAAATGAAGTATATCAACATAACTGAACACCTGTGAAGAAAGGGTAATGTGTGAATAGGGTGGGGTACAGGCAGCCAGCCAGTCACTGACCAGCCCAGCAGGATGTTACTGCAACCTATCAGTGATGGTCCAGGGCTGGGTGTTTGGCAGAATGGCCACACCAAACCTTGTAAACTGATAGCATTGACATCTGGTCCAGCAAGTCTTCTAGTCACTGCAGTAGGAACTAGTGGATGGCAACCCAGCAATTTATTGCACAGTCATCTGCACTATGAAGTCCTCCTCAGATGCAGCCATGACATGGAATTGGGGTGAGGTACCTGTCTGGGATAGGCCAGAATACTGTACAGGCAAGGCACTTACCCCCACTACTGAACCTCAGCCAGGACTAACATTAGTGACAAATGACCAGAGATGATTTGGCACATATAAAGCAGGAAAGCACCACATATATCACTAATGCTACTGTGTCAGTAGACTCTACTGCTCCTTGCAGCAGATGGTAGCGCTCGCTGCATGTTCTGTATGTGCAGAAATATACAAGAGAAAGACAAGCCATCATGTCATGCATGAGTATGAAAAATGCAAATTAAAATGCAAGAATATAATGCCAAATATGTGCAAGCAAGCAAAAGCCCAAAAGGAGCCCAACAGTCTAATAACCTACAACAGCAACTTGGCCATGTGTAAAGCAAAAAGATGATTACAGCTTCCTAATTAGTACAAGAGCAGTCAGTTATTAAAAATGAATATGAGTAGTAACAAAGCAGTTAGCTGTATGAAAGGAGACACTGTTACACAAAACAAACGTGCAATAATACAGATGCCTATTGCCTACTTATTGACAACCCTGTACCAAGTATTGCATAACTAAGAGAACAGATGCCATCAACAAGTAAGTCAACAGAAATCACCCACAGGAGCCAACCTGGGAATCCGGGAATTTGTCAGAAGAAAGAGAGAACAGAGTTACCTGTTACATGCTTCAAAAACCTTTATTAAATGCAAAGCATTACAGAGCAAATGGCAGTATTTGCTGAGTAATTCAGAACATCCTTGGGTAACCTTTGTTTCCCATGTTTGGAGATTTTCAGGATGAAAGCAACACAGGACATTTTGCCTTTGTCTGTACTACACACCAATATAGAAATGCTGGCTGACCTGGACAGTAGAACTACCAGGTGGCACCAGACATTGACTTTCCTGAAAGGCCCTATGTAGGGTTACAACAGCAATCCAATACACTGGTTGTGCAGGAAATAGAGCATAATTTTGTTTACCATTCCATCCCACACAGGTGTTCTCTGTGGGGCATGTGGGACACTAGCACCATCAATCTTATCCATGAATGTAAGCATGAGACTTACATATTTTATGGGACATTAACTGATAGGTAGTGCATGCCCCACAGATATTGCAATGCTTATGAAAAAGAAACATCTTGCATGAATAAGCAGGCATGCATGACACACTGGTAACATACAACTGAATGTAGTTATGTATTATGTCAGAGGCGTATTAAAGAGGAGGTGGAGAGAGCAGCCCACCCTAGGTGCAAGCAGTAAGGAGGGGGGTGTAGTATTGCCTTTTAAAAACTTTTCATGTTTAAGTGCGAAAAGCTTAAAGTAAAACCAGAGCTGGATCCTCTGTCTATGTGTCCCTGCATGCGTTAACGTACGAGCACACCTGTTACTTACTCATTTCCATGTTCTGAGCAGAATTTAAATGAGACAGCTGCTCTGTGTGTGTGTGTGTGTGTGTGTGTGTGTGTGTGTGTGTGTGTGTGTGTGTGTGTGTGTGTGTGTGTGTGTGTGTGTGTGTGTGTGTGTATGTATCTGTCTGTATGTGAATATGTGTGTGTGTGTGTGTGTGTGTGTGTGTGTGTGTGTGTGTGTGTGTGTGTGTGTGTGTGTGTGTGTGTGTGCATGTGTGCGTGTGCATGTGTCTGTGTGTGTGCATGTGTGCATCAGGATTGGCAGGTTAGTTAATTTCCTCAGGCTCAAACAATGTACCCTGGTTACAGGACATAAGAGCCTGAATATACTAAAAAATGAGTTTTGGTGCATTTTCAAGGAACTCAGTTTCAGTGCATTTTCAGAGAATTGTGAGCTTCGAAGGAAGAGAAGTTTACTGTTGCTCATGCTAAGCCAGTTTTCAATGTGCAGCTGTTCATGTTTAGCAATTGGTCATTAGCATAACAGGTGGCATTGTTGCTTTTGATGCAGAAGGCTGTGGGTTCTACTCCCACAGTATATGGATGGATTGCTAATACTGTGTTGTACTTTAAGGGGGAGGGTGGTGGTGGTGCTGTAGTCCTGCGTGTCTTTCTTTGGATGAGATGCCTAGTAACTATGAACATGTTGTCCATTTGCGATCCATTCCCTATTGCAATAATATCAGCTTGCCAAATGTTTTTTTTGTTTTAAGTGAGATAAGCAAGTTATTCTTCAAGGTCAGCAGGCAGTAAATTTGTAGATGAAATACTAAAATATAATGTTGTTTGCTAGCAGCAACCTCTTCAATAGTTATAGATGTCTTATTATGGAATTTTTCAGATGCCTTTTACTTCTGCAGAGATTGTGCATATTGACTGGTACCGATGGAATGTAATGACAGCAGTCTGAGTGGCCTTTTATGGTTGAGATGTTCTGAAATGGGCAGTTTTGTTACTATTGGGTCATATGTTTTTCTTCATTGCTTACTAGAAAAATGTTCAAAACTACAAATTTAAAACACACTCTAGTGCTGTATTATACAAGTAATATAATTTAATACAAACAGGAAGGTGAATCAATGAACATATATGAATGCATGGTCCTATATATGTGTGCAAGAGCCCTATGGTTTAAAGTAGCCCAAAGGTAAACAATGTGCCATTGGCCAGCATACATCTCAACCTCTAAGAGCAAGAACTCTGGACAAAGCCACAAATGATGGGGGGACAAAGGCCCCAAAATAGGGACACTTTTTAAATATTGCTCTTACAAACTTAGCAAGTTAATAGAATAACAGGTATTGCATTAGTATGAATTTTCTGAAGAATATGAAGTCTGAAATTCAATTTTCTGCCATTGTTTTCTGACTTCAGTCCTCAATGATTTGCCAGTGTTTTTTTCAGAAAACCACAATTTTATGAGAAATAGACCAAAAATATGAGGCAAAAATCTGGACATTCTGCGAAAATCTGGATAGCTGAGAGGTATGCTGGCTAAACTATTTTCTTTGTGGAACTCAATGCCATGTCAACGAATGTGTGTTTCATGGCCAGAGATGCTTATTGTTCATGTTGTCGGTTGTCATTGTGAGACTGCTTTGTTTTGTTTAGCAAACGGTTATCAGTGTTTGCAATATAAAATTTGAAATAAAAATTTTAAATTAAATCCAAATCTCTGTAATCATTGTGAAAGCAAAGAAGAAAATAATATGCATACCAAGAGGTTTGAGCAGTGTTTATGGTAACTGTGGAGAAATAGCCAAGTAATGATAACACTAGAATGGCAGGGGGGTGGGGGTGGTTGATGTTGTGTGTGTGTGTTGGGGGCCTGATCCATTACCCTACCTAGAGCCCCATTTAATCATGATCCTGCTCTGAAGTAAATGCTTTGTTTCTTCTTCTTGTGTGTGTCCGTGTGTGCATGTGTCCATGCATGAAAACTTGGCACAGGACTGGAGGAAACTCAGAAGGAACTACAGAAAAGACCAGAGAGAACTGCAGTTATTTTTTTTAAATTAGCAGCAGCCTTCTAGTTGTACAGTAGTATAATACAGTAGAGAGTTTTGCAGTGGATTTTTTTTTTAATTGAACCTAATACACTGGATTAATCACAGCAAGTGAATCAGCCAGGACAGTGTGTAATGAGAATATACCCGGATTTTCTTTCTTATTTTTGGAGAGGGGAGGTGGCTAGGCTAGTGTGTGCGTGTGTATGTGTGTGTGTGTGTGTGTGTGTGTGTGTGTGTGTGTGTGTGTGTGTGTGTGTGTGTGTGTGTGTGTGTGTTTGTGTGTGTGCATTTGTTTAAATATTTTGAAGTTGGATATTTATGTTCCTTTGTTGTTTGTACTCTTCTGTCCTCTTTTAACTTTGATGGGGTGGAGGGGGTAGCTAGCTGGACTGCAGATTAAAGTAACTTGCCCTTTTACTTGCTCAGCTTAAATTCTGCCATTAAGGCTGTCAAGTCAATATTTATGTTAATAAATTTGAATATATGTTAGAAGGAATTGTTACTATGTATTTTTATTTATTTTTTATTCTACTGTTGTTAAAATTGTTTTCTGGCACTGTGCTTTTGTTCCCTTTTAACCATTCGCTGTTAAATTGCTTTTGCAAACTTGTATTGCATAATTTGTGGAGCTTTTCTCCCTGGGCCTCCACTGAAAAAGGGCTATTCGCTCAGTTGGACATACCCAATCAACAAATGTAAAATAAATAAATAATAATAAATAAATATTTTTAATTCCTTTTGGGGGAAGGGCTGGCCAGCTGCACTTTGGATGAGTGTAACTTGTCCTTTTATCTTGGTCAGTTTAAATTCCATCCTTAAGGTGCATTTTTGTGTAAATCTGAATATTAGTATTTTTTTTTTTTTTTTTTGCGGGGTGGCAGTAACTTTTTTTTTCATATTATTTTAAAGGCTGGCTAGTGTGCATATGTGTGAAATAAATTGAATTTTTTGGGTGGAGGTTGGCTAGCTGTGCCAAGGGAACTTATCCTCCTCATTTTCTCAGCTTAAAGTCTGGTATTAAGGGCTGACTAGTGCACATTTTTGCAAAATAAATTGGAATATTTATGTTTTTTCCTGGGGGATGGCTAGCTGTGCTGCTGATGAAATAAATGGTGCTCATTCTAAAGTCAGCCCTTAATGGTTAGTGTGCATTTCTGTGAAATAAACTGGAATATTGTAAGAAACACATTTGAAACTATCTCCAGTTTTACAGAATGTTCTTGTATTTTTCTAATAAGTTTAGAGTGCAAGTTACTGCCATATTGTTTGCTTAGCTTATAGTCTGCTTTTACATGACTAGTGTGCATTTGCATGAAATATGCTGCAATCTTTATCCTCTGTCTGTCTCTCTCTCTCTCTCTCTCTCTCTCTCTCTCTCTCTGTCTGGGGGCTATATTTGTAAAATCAAGTTGAAACTGTTCCTGATTTTGCAGAATGTCCCTACATTCCCCTCATCTTGATTTTTTCCTAAAAGAATTTGTGGTCAACTGCCCATGTATGTTACCAAATCTCGAACTAATGAGTTAGCTTTTAGGGGTGTGTTATCAATGTTATACTCATTTGTGTTAACAAAATCTGCTCTGGGTGTCAACTATCCTAAGTATGCCACTGCCTTATGTCACTGGTGCACACATCTGTAACAGAGAATCACAAAGGCAACATTTAATCTCATTAAGGTACCAACTAGAACTTACTAGGGACATTTGCAGAGGCTTTGCCATGCTGAATTCCAAAATACACTTCAAAGAGAAATGAGTAGCAGACCTATTTCAATATAGTCCAATAGTATTTTGGAATATAAGGACAATGGTAAAATAAACTCATAAAAATGTAAAGTTGATGACAGCATGGTACAGTGTGTGTGGAGAAGTAGACACAATAGTGCAGGATAAGAGAAGATTACGAGCCAAGTAGTCAGTTTAGAACAGGATGGCATCGAGTGAAAAAGGACAGTTTAGGGAGCTCAGTCAGGTGTGGTACGTGAAAAAGCATTGAGACCTTCAGGTGTTGTTTCATTCTAGCATAGCTAAGCGCTGGTTTTCTGTGCTGAAGACATCTTTTTTCAAGGAAGTGTTTGCGGATTAATTTGTTGCTTATTCTGTTATTTCTGAACTTTGAGCTCACTGTTGTGCAATTTTATATTAAGAAAGGTTGTCACCACTGACTACTGGCTGAGTGTCTTGCTTCAATCCAGTGCCATCCTAACACAGAGATATACTGTAAACTTATTGTTTATAGTTTTCTTAGTTATTTTCTGTTTCTTAGCGATTTAGTTATTTACATATACGTTTGCAATATTGCTGAATTATTTATTGTAGTTCTTCACTTTAACATTTTAAACTGTCACTATATTTCATTGATCTTCACTGTTGGTTTTCTGCACTCTAGCCATTTTTTTCATGTAAGTACTTGCTGGTTAATGTGTCCCTTCTTCTATAGTTTCTGCACTTTGACTCACTCTTCTGTGATTTTTATATTAAGAAACATTATGTGTGCACTTTACTGGCACTTGAGGGTAGCCTGGTCTGTTCTGAGTTTGGAAATCAGAGATGAAAGCTTCAGGAGTTTTTTCTGTGATTGGTCAGTGGGGTATTTTGTTTTCATAGTCAGTTTCTTTGCCTGTAGAAAGTCATTGCCTCTGGCCACTTTGTGTTTTGCTTCAATCCAGTGCTATCGTAATTCAGATAAATGTTGTAGATTAGTACTTTGCACTTTTCTTAGTTATTTATGCATGCTGCTGCTGCTACATTGCAGACTTTTTTATTGTAGTTCTGCACTTTATCATTGAAAAGTGCCAGTTTATTTCATTAATATTAATTGCTGGTTTTCTGCACTGTAACCACATTTAAGGAAACATTTGTTGATTAATGTGTTCTTTGTTAGTTTCTGCACTTTGAGCTCACTCGTGTGACTTTACATTAAGAAAGGTGAAGTCTGCAGTCTAGTAGTATAGAGGCAGCCTGGTTTGTTCTGAGCTTATGGATCATAGAAGGAAGCTTCAAGTGTGTCTTTGTGATTGAACAATAGGCTTTTTTATCTGCTTAGCCAGTTTCTCTGCCTGTATAAAGACATCACACAGTGGTGGTCAGCAGTGCTCTGTATAGACTCAGGGCTTAGAATCTCAAATGTCCTATAAAACTAGCCCTAAGAGTACCTGAGCACACAATTGCTTGACAAGCACCAGGCTTACATGAAGAGCGGCACTACTCTGTGATATACATGGGGATCTCAACTACCCTCTATAGACTGGGAATACTACATCACTTCTAATGCACAAGGCCAGTGATTCCTAAACTTTGTTAATACCAACATCCTCTAACAACTGGTCCATTCTCCAACCAGGGGTACATACATGCTTGACCTTGACATGGAGGGCTGATGTTCCTTACTCAATATAATGTCTTTGCATGGCAGATCAACCATAAGGCAATATTACTTGAAACAAAAATTAAATTCAGGGATTCAGCAAAATCAAAAACCTTTAGGAACTATTCCAAGGCTAACCTCTCTCTACTAAGCAACACCCCAACTAAATTCTAAGTACCTCCAAACCCAGTAAACATCATAACATATGCTGAGCAATTTGCAAAATCTCTGTACAACCCTACTGTTAGCTGTACTGAGTAGGCCGTGCCTACCCAAATTAAGAATAAGACAAACTCAAAAGTTAAGCCATCCTGGTGGAATCACAATATCAATCTGTTATACAACAAAAGAAAAAATATATATTGGTTAAGTATAGGAGAAACAAACTGATACACACTAAAAGCCCCCTGACTAATCTAAACAGGCAGCTAAGAGGGTTAATTAATACTTCAAAGACTAAATTTTAAGAAATAGCTTTTCAGGCAAAGGAGAGCCTCAAAGCTTTCTACAGCCATATCCATAACCCCAGGGGAAATAACAAAGCACAGAACTTATTGCAAATGGCATCACCCACATTGAATCAGAGGCCATTGTTAACCTCCCATATGACAGGCTCAGCTGACGTTTCTCCCCTCCTCCCCTCCAGTTCTCCAAAGGAAATACTGCATACCACAATCTCTCCAACCATTAGTATGGGATGGGTTACCAATGCCCTTTTCAAGGCCAAAAACAATGCATCAATGGGCACCAATAACATCCCAGGGGGGTTTGGAGGGTGGCCTAATGGTTAAGGTGTTTGCCTTACAAACACAACGTGCAAGGTTTGAGTCTCACAAGGGATAATTGGCTAGGCATAAAATGGCTCGCAACGGCAGTTAGCTTAGTACTAATCTATGAACCTAATCTATCTAATAAATAGCATGAAACATGACCTCTCTGGTCCACTTGAATCACTTTTCAGCTGGAGCCTTCAGTCAGGTTTTGTGACCAAAGAATGGAAGTTGGCTACAGTTATTCCCCTGCACAAATGACATCCAACCAGTGATGCGGGTAACTACAAGCCCATAAATCTTACCAGCCTCCTATGTAAGGCCATGAAAAAAATCATCATGGATGTTATCATTCATCCCTCTCTAGCAGTGATGACATACAGGCGGGATAGTTCATTTATATGCGTTATTACAGAGAAACACATCAGGATGGATAGCAGTTTTACAAAATATAAACAAACTGATTAACCGACAGACTACACAGACATACATGCTTACATCTCAACAGCTTACTACAAAATGGCAGTTAGGCTTGCACGTGCTGAGTATTTATACACTTGTGCAAACCCCTAGGAAGCTTCTTAAAGTAGTACACACACACTGATCTACATCCTCCCTCTTAAATAGATTGTCTTCAATGAAATGTCATTAGAACAAGACATTCAATAATATATAGACATTAGAAACAAATACAATGTTCATGTCCAGGTTGCTATGTATCTGTAACATGGTCTGGAAATACGACCTGATCTATTAACATAGTATTCAGAACTGGATTTACCAACAGGGATAGTCTTCAGTGAACAATTTGTATCAGGAACATTGGGATTCATCTCAGGAACAGGGATATTTACTGGAACATCATCAGGAATTAGAACGCTAGACAACTCACTCTGAGATAATAGGTCTTTCTCACATGCTAGTTGCTGTGGTACAGGCTCAGACAAAGGCATCAAGTGTTTCTGATTCCATCTAAACTGTGCTCTTTGCGATTCCACAATGTATGATCTTGGCTTTGGGCAAATACTTTTCACTACTCCAATCTGATCTTAATGCATGATAGCATTATCATTGTCTCTACTTCACATAATGTATTGAGTGGTTTGCTGGACTTGTCATAATAAGACTTCTTGGCTAGGCATTTTTAACAGATGGACTTTTAAAAATCTGTTATTTTTAGCACTTGGAACCAACAAACTACTGCTGATTGGTAAGGTAGTTCTGGTTTGTCTCGATAAAAGTCTCTGGGCAGGTGAACCAATATGTTTATCACAAGGAACATTTCTGAGATTCAAGAGATTCAAAAAAACATTACTATTGTCTCTTTTTGACTTCTCAAGAACTGTTTCGCACTTTGAACTGCACGTTTTGCCAAACCATTTGACTGCAAATAGTCAAGACTACTTGGAACATGAGTAAAGTCCCACTCTTCAGTGAATCTTTTGAATTGCTGGCTAGTAAATTGAGTGCCATTGTCAGAAATAACTTTGTGCAGACTACCATGGACTGCAAAATGACGCTTCATCTTAGTAATGACAGTAGTGGATGCTAGGTTAGAAAGGTCAATTTTGAACCAATTGGAAAAAGAGTCTACATACACCAAGTAATTTTGACCATTCCATTCAAAAATATCAGCGGCTACTGTCGACCAAGGTAGTTCAGGAATCTGGTTTAGCTGAAGTGGTTCTTTTTGTTGATGTGGCTTTGTACTATTACATACAGAACAATATGAAAGTACTCTATTAATGTCTTGTGACATAGAATGCCAGAACACTAGTCCTCTCACCCTCCTTTTTGTAGAATCTGTTGCTGGGTGGCCACGATGCAAGATAGTAATATACTCTGATTGCAAAGACTTTGGAACAATGACTTTTGGGCCTTTCATAACAATGCCATTGTCAAACAAAATCTCATCTCAGTAAGGAAAATAAGGTTGCACTTCTTGAGGTAAACGAGATTGCTCTGATGACCATCCTTGATTAATTAAGTGGTTGAGCTTCTGTGAAACAGGATCTGAGCCTTTATGATTTCTAAGCTCATCGAGATGTGTGGAAGAAAAATTATTCACTTCCATGATTTCAAAATCAAGTTTCTCATTCTAATGCTTTTCAGTGGTATTTCTGGGTGATCGGGATAAAGTATCAGCAAGATGAAGAAGTTTGCCTTCCATGTAGACAAGATTGAAATTGTATTTCTGCAATCTCAACATCATATGTTGTAATCTGGCTGGAGCTGAATGCATAGGCTTTATCAAAATAGTGACTAGAGGTTGGTAGTCTGTTTTGATCTGGATTGGTCTACCATAAATATAATCATGGACCTCCGAAGAAGGAAACACAATTGCCAAAAGTTCTTTCTCTGTCTGAGCATACTGCATCTCTGTTTGGGTTAGAGATCTGGATGCATAGGCAACAGGTTGAACCTCTTGGAGAATGACTTCTCTAAAACCAAATTTTGAAGTATCACAGGATATTTTGAAGTATCACAGGAAAGAGTAACTAGATCCGCGGTGGTGGTGCTGTGGTAGCATTGTCGCCTCCCAGTATGACTCTCATCTAGAGCATCTTCTGCGTGGAGACATGCGTGAATGGGCATACCTTCTTTGAAGGTTGTGCATCAGGGCTGGCAACTCGGCATGTAAAAATCAACTGCCAATCATTAGCAGACCGGAGTTCCGCTATGGCGACCCCTAACCGGGAAAAGCCGAAAGACACAGCAACAACAACAGGAAAGAGTAACTGGTTTGAGAACATCATAGTATCTGAGAGTTGGTGAACTGGCAATTCTCCATTTCAGGACATCAAATGCCCTTTGGTGTTGTTCCAACCATGACCAGGATACATCATTGCATGTCAGCTCTCTAAGCAGTGCTGCTAATTGGCTCAAGTCTGGAATGAACTTACCTAGGAAGTTAACCATACCAAGAAAGTATTGAGAGCTTGAACATTGTCTGGATCTGGCATCTCAAGAATAGCTGCTTGCTTGGAAGGTTCTGGTCATAAGCCTGAACTGGTAAAAAAATGACCAACATAAGTGACTTCTCGTACCTGAACTTGCACTTGTTAGGAATGAGCTTAAGATTCACTCAACAAGCTCTTTCCAGAACTTTCTTGAGTTTTCTGTCATGCTCAGCTTCATCATTACCTCCTACTAGAATATCATCTACTGTAATTGCACAAAGATACCTAGAAAAAATTTGCTCCATTGCATGTTGAAAGACTTCACTAGCAGAATTTATCTCAAATGGCATTCTCAAAAATCTCTACCTACCAAATGAAGTACTGAATGTAGTTAGCAACAAGGATTTCTTGTCAAGTGGAATTTGCCAAAATTAACTCTTTGCATCTAAGACAGAAACAACAGAGGAGTTTGGCATGAGGGCAGCAACCTCTTCGACTGTACATATTGGATGATGAGGTCTTTTCAGTGGTTTGTTCAAATCTCATGGATCAATACATATTCTGATATCATCTGAGCTTTCATTATGAGCTACCACCATGGAAGATATCCATTTAGTTGGTTCACCAAATGGACAAATTACACCTTGCTGCACCATTTTGTCTAACTCGGCTTTGACTCTGTTCTGCATAGCTACTGGAACTTTCCAGGCTGGTCTGACAACTGGACTGACATCTGGGTCTAACTTCATGGAGTACACAACCAGAAGCCTGCCTAGTTTGTCTTCAAAAAGATCAATATAGGCAGAGAAAATATACTGGGTGAAATTAGAGCGTTAATCTTTTAAACTAACATGATGGATTTCCTTATTAAATGAAAGCAGTCCCATTTTCAAACTGCCTCTGAGCCCTAATAATGACTGGACGTGCCTTTTGACCAGATAACAAGTTGTATCTTCTCCCAGCAGAGTAACATGAAAGAACCACTGAGCCATCAGCTTGAATCTCATCACCACCATAAGCAACAAGCTTCACACACTTTGCCAAATCAAGCTTCTCACCAGCATAAATGTTTCTGCGGACATAACATTTCACTTTGAACCTGTGTCTGCTTTGAGCTCTATGGGTTTTCTATTTATCCAAACAGTACAAAATACTTCATTTTTTGCCCACAAATCTACTGCATTGAGTGTTACATGAAGCACTGACACACCATCAACATAAAAAGTATGTGACCCTACGTCACAGCTTTCTAATTAATCAACTTGTTTCTTGGAATGCTCCCTTTTAATAAAAGAATGCGTGTCTTTTTATTTACAAGACCTTTTGAAATTATTCCACTTATTGCACTGGTGACATTATTGACCAAAAGCTAAACATTTTTCCCTTTTAGGCTCATGGCTTCCTCCACAACTATGACAGTTGTCTATGAAACTGGGTGGGGGTCCATGCTTTGAGTTTGCTGACTCACTCTTATGCTTCACTGAGACTGTAAAGTTTCCACAGCATGCCTTGAACTTGATAGAAAGCTACTATCGGGTTTCATTATGAGTGTTGCAGCGTTTACTGTTTTAGACGTGCTTAAGCCTGTTTCTGTTAACCACGTGCTGCATACTATCAACATGGGCTTCAGAAGTTAATGTTAGCATGCATCTCTCATTTGTAAGCATATTTGTGTGCTTTTCTGTAAGCACATGTATCTGACAAATCTCAATGACCGTATCCAACGTTAAATCACTGTTACTATGCAGAATGTTTCTCAAGGCATCATCTTTAATACCACACACAATTATTCAATTCTTTTATGAAAGGAGTACCCCATGGTTCCTCTTTAGCCCCTCTGCTCTTTTCCATATTTATCAGCAAACTCCCATTTGATTATTCTCAAATAAATCTAATTCTTTATGCAGACGACATGGTCTACAGGTCAAACAAATCCCAATCTCCTATACAAACTTAGCTCCAAGATGACCTCCAATCCCTCAACCAATGGCTAATAAGCCAGAAAGTTATACTCAATCCCTCGAAAACAAAAGTAATGTCATTTGGAACCAACACAAAAGATAAAAAACACCCAGTTTCCTTAATATTAAACCTGTTAGCAATATTACTATAGAAACTGCCACATCCTTTGAATACCTTTTCATTTGGCTACACCAATATCTTAGCTTTCAACTACACATTCAAAACACATACAAAAAGATCAACACACTGCTCATCTGGGTGAACAAGCTATCAATCTTCTGTTCTGTCCGAGCCAGCCAAAGCTGCCATAGGTAAAGGCATATTCTTATCTCAGCTCGATTATGGACTACCCATTATTGCTGCAGCCTGAAAGAAAAATGCCATCACCTTACAAACTATCTCCAATAAAATCTTAAAATTCATTACTAACTCCACAAATATTGAACAGCACTGCCTAACTCTCCCCAGAGCTCAATGGCTCTCAGTAGATTTGACAGCCACCCTCCTATTTAGATCACCAACTCACAAAGACCTTTGTGCTGAGACATAATCCCCTCTCATAAACATTTCATCAAAACCCTCACATATAATCTCAGGGGTATCTCTCAATCTCAACCTACCCTACTAACTCCAAAAAGTAAACTTTATTGCACTGACCACACACTCTCCATCCTAGCACCTAAACAATGGGACTCCATTCCTCTCTCAGTCTGAGGCATCCAAAAATACTCATCAGTGTATTACCCCATTAAACTAATATAAATAAATAAAAAGGGTGGCATAACTGTGCAGTGAGTGGTAGTGCCACCTTGCAGGAAGAGGTTCTGTGGTTTGATTCTTGACTTGGATCTCTGCAATGCAGACTCTACATGTCTTCCCTATGTCCATGAGGGATTTCTATGAGTGCTTCAGTCTCCTCCCACCTTCCATAGACATGCAGTGGGTTGACTAGCAATCTGCCAAATTGCCTATAGCTGCTTGTGTAGTGTAAGAATGAGCATTTGAGTGCATTCTGAAATAGCCCAGTGCTCTGAACAGTATCAATTTCAAAGTTTTACGTCCATTCGCTACCAGAATAAGCTTTAGTATTACTATGACCACATACACTTTTAAGTGGATTAACAGAAAAAGGATGAATGGAATATCACACAGTGAAAAAATATGAAAAGCAGTTGAAATGAATGCAGGCCCCCAACACTAACTTCATACCGAAATACATTCTAACTCAATAATGTAACATTATCTGATGAAGAACTCACTGAAACACATACTGATTAGATCAAGTGCATTAAACAATGTCAAAAGTGAACTCAAATTGTCCAGTCCATTGATTGGGTCGATATCAATACATCAAACCATCACTTCAATGAACAGCATTTCATTAGAAATGCCATTCATTGAATTCCCCTCATGTGGGTGGCTGTGCCCCCCACACCACACCCCCCCTAATTATATATACCAACTCCAAGAAAACAATACAGTGAAGAAAGGACAAATTTCTTGATATTCACTGTACCGCAGTTTCAGTATGATCAGTTCAATGAATGGCATGTTCAATGAAACTGCACTGAAAATGCCATTTGCTGAACTGATTTTTTGATAAACTGATAGGGACCCCATTGATTTGGGGGGATAAATCCCTGACTATGACCCAGGTGGCCCAAGTCTGATTAACAGCTCAGGTGCCTGTTGTAACTGGTGGGGGAAGAAGAGGCATGATATTACCAGCTCACATCTCTTTGGGGAAAGGGTATAGGGTGTGTGTCAGTGGTGCAGAGTCACTTGGTAGAGTCCCTGGTGCAGACAGGAGACCATACGTGGGGTATGCAGGCTAGCCTTGAGGAGTTATATCACTTGCAAAGTGAGTGCCATGTCCTTGGTGATGCCTGCTGCACACTAATGTAAGAGGCAGGTTACTGGCATGCACTGTGGGAATACATCTAAAAATAAGGGATTCATGTCATATGATGAAACAATTAAAACATAGAAACTCACTTCAGCGAGACAAGCACATCAAGCATCTTACTCATCGAAAGCCAACATTGTGTCACATCACATCAAATAGCAATAGTTGGCTAACAGCTGCGATGTTAGCATCTTACTTGTTACTTTTGCTATGTATAACATAATGGGAGAAAATATATATATTCTTTCCAATTTATGCACAGCGGTTGGCCACCTATTGCCATTCAATGTGGTGAGATTCAGTGATATTGGCTTTCGATGATTAAGACGTTTAATGCTCTCATCTTGCTGAAGTGAGGTTCGATGTTTTAATCATTTGATCATGCGACATGTATCTAAAATAGGAAACCCTGCGATGGATGCATAAATCATGTCTCCTTTTAGTCGGCTTTTGCACTGGGTGAGCTGGGAAAGGATGTTGGCTGAGAGTGAGTTTGATGGCCAAAAACCAGTAGGGTAAAAAAATGGCAGAAGAAACAGACATAAAACAGAGAAATACAGGAAACACAATGAAGCAGAAGAACACTATAGTCTAATACACTGAACAATCAAATGACATCCTAGCAAAAAAAAAAAAAAAAAAAAAATGTACAGGAGAGTAAACAAATTAGAACAATGAAGTCCCCAAATAACAACAACCCCTGATTTAAAGACCTGAAATGAATTTTACACTTTCAGGGAATATCTGCCGTGCTTGTTACAGATTTATTGGGATAGGTGATACTACATAATATTTGTAAATGAACAAGCCACGAAAACAACTCATAACTATATATTAGCCACACTGTAACAAATATCAGTGGTATTGAGTAAACCCCTGGTTCATACATCACTGGAGAGATCATCTGTCTTCACTTCACCTACATATATAATCTGTATCTTACACAAAGTATCTGGCCACAAATTTGGAAAATTGCTCTAATTACATCCCTATCAAACCAAACCAGCCCAAAAGATTCCTTTCATTTCTGTCTAATATTCATCCTTCCACCTCTGGTCAAAGTTCTAGAAAAGATAGCATGTACCCAACTCTCTCTCTCTCTCTCTCTCTATATATATATATATATATATATACATACATATATATATATATATATATATATATATATATATATATATATATATTTTATTTATATATATATATATATATATATATATATATATATATATATATATATACAGCAGTACCACCTCTCTTCTCTAAACAACATAGATTCTGGCCTGGAAGAAGTACTATGACAACACTTAGTCCCTAACTGATGGCAACCTGCAAAATGCAAATAGGGGCCTCCTTGCAAATACACTATTTATAGACCTGACAAAGGCATTTGTTCTCATTGACCCCTATATTCTTCAAAAACAAGCAGAGGCTCCAAGCCTGACTAAATATTCATGCATATTGGTGTACTAGTTCTATGTCTGTAACTGGTACTCAATTATCTTTGCTAGCCAGTTTAGAAGATGGTTAGACTGTATTAATGTATATGGACTATAAAATGCATTATATTTGTATAAATTTAACTAGACTGCAAAATGTGTTCTGTTTGTATAATGCTATGATGACTCCTGATCTATATGTACATCGTAAGGATTGTATATGAAACCGCCCTGGAGCTTTTCTCCCCTGCCCTCTGCTGAAAATGGACATGTATCCAGTCAGACCATCCCATTCAACAAATGTAAAATAAAATAAATAAATAAATTGGTATTAGTCCAGATGCCGCTCCTTCATTTAAAGCATTCCTCACTGACCAGCACTATAGAGTTAAACTAAGATCATCACAATCAGACTCTGCACCTATCACCAAAGGTGTACCAAAAGGATTTCTTCTTGCCCCTCTCCTCTTCTTCATACTCATTAAAAAGCTTCCTTGTGATCTCCCACTTTTCCTCTGTGTTGATGGTATGGCCATTTACTGATCAGGTCACTCTCACACCAACATTCAATCCAAACTACAATCTGACCTACATGAACTCTAACAATGGCTTATAAACCATGAACTACTACTCAACTCCTCCAAGACTAAAACTATGTGTTTCATTACTCCGTAGAACATTCACCAAGCTTAGACAACCATTCCATAGAAACAGCTTCCACCTTCAAATAGCTAGGATTATGGCTTCATCATTCATTAAAACTTAATTTCCTCATACAGAAAGCAAGAGCAAAAATAAACTCCCTCCTCTACTGGACCAAAAATATATCCCTTTTTCTATCCAAAATAGCCAGGGCAGCCATTCACAAAAGAGTTCTCCTTTCTCAGTTTGAAATATGGACTTCCCATTTTTGCTTCTGCCCCAAAGAAAAAGAAAATGACAGACTCCAGACAAACTCTAACAACATCTGCCTATTCAATAAAAACACCTCTCTCTGATTATCACTGTTTCACCCTAGAAAAAGATAAAGTTACCATAAAGCAAAGATCTGACCTACTGTTAGAATCCCACCTCTACAAACTACACCAGCTCCAGACATTTACTACCCTTGCAGCTAATCATGAAACAAGACTCCTCTTACAACCTGAGACACTACTCACAAGCCACACCAGTTCTCATTGTCCCTAGAACTAAACTCCATAACACTATACATGCATTCTCCTCTCAAGCATATATTGTTTGGCAAGCTCTCTCCATTGATCTAAAGGACATCACCGCTGACTCCCAATTCAGAATGAAGTTTAAAAAGCACTTCTTCATCCAAGCCAAATACTATTCCTTTCTCCTTTCTAAGTCTCTACTCCTCTGTCAGACTTACTGAAGGTTAACACATATTAGAAGCTATTAAAAAAAAAAAAAAATATATATATATATATATATATATATATATATATATTTCTCTCTCTCTCTTTATATATATATATATATATATATATATATATATATATAAATTTATGTATATATATATATATATATTTATATATGGATCACCATCAGTTTACCAAAACGCCACAATGCCGAAACACAAATCACCGACACCAAAAGACCGACAACAACAAATACCGACAACGCAAAACACTGAACACCATTACACCGACACACTACACGTAAACAACACAGTACACTACATAACATATCCACTAGCCCTAACCCAAACCCTAACCCTAAGGTCCGACACTACCGCACACTTACCCTACCTGCACCCTAACCCTAACTCACTTACCCACCCCTAACCCTAAGGTCCGACACTACCGCACACTTACCCTACCTGCACCCTAACCCTAACTCACTTAACCCACCCCTAACCCAAGGTCCGACACTACCGCACACTTACCCTACCTGCACCCTAACTCTAACTCACTTAACCCACCCTAAAACATAAACCCGTCACTAACACACACTTACATTACCCAAACCCTAACTCCGACACTACCGCACACTCACCTTTCACACACCCTAACCCTACATCCCTCACTATTGCACACTTACCTGTCCGCTCCCTACTCCCAAATCCCTCACTATCGCATACTTACCAAGTCGCGCTTACACATTCCCCTTGTCGGTCTTCCAGCTGTCAGGATTTCAGCATGTCGGTCAACTGCGTTGTCGGTCCTTTCGCGTTCCTCTTCCGCGTGTCGGCGAATCGGGGTTTCGGTAAACTGAAGGTGATCCATATATATATATATATATATATATATATATATATATATATATATATATATGGTTCTACTTGATATAGTCGAAATACCAGAACATCAAAATTCTAAACATTGAGATAAAAATGGAAATGGAACTATTTTTGGTCGGAGCATGGAGATAAACCAGTACCAGCACATCTAATTCAGGAAGAGGAGGTAGAAACTTTAGAAGAAATGTCAAACAAACTAGGAGCACCAGACCATGGGTGTTTTGCATGTGGAATGGAGAATGATTTCAGAGTGTATAACACTAATCCCCTTAAAGAGAAGGAAAAGCAAGATGACAGCGTACCACAGCCAGCAGGTCCATCTGATAGAGGTGAAGCAGATGACAGCATACCACAGCCAGCAGGTCCATCTGATGGAGGTGAAGCAGATGACAGCATACCACAGCCAGCAGGTCCATCTGATGGCGGTGAAGTAGATGACAACATACCACAGCTAGCAGGTCCATCTGATGACAGTGAAGCAGATGACAGCATACCACAGTCAGCAGGTCCATCTGATGGCAGTGAAGCAGATGACAGCATACCACAGTCAGCAGGTCCATCCGATGGCAGTGAAGCAGATGACAGCATACCACAGTCAGCAGGTCCATCCAATGGCACTAAAGCAGATGACAGCATACCACAGTCAGCAGGTCCATCCAATGGCACTAAAGCAGATGACAGCATACCACAGTCAGCAGGTCCATCCGATGGCACTGAAGCAGATGACAGCATACCACAGTCAGCAGGTCCATCCAATGGCACTGAAGCAGACGACAGCATACCACAGCCAGCAGGTCCATCTGATGGCAGTGAAGCAGATAACAGCATACCACAGCCAACAGTGGAATGTCAAGAAGATGTGGATTGCTGTCCTCCTCAACACCATGAAGGACTTGAACAGACACCATTAATCAGAAATGGTAGTGATGAGGAACTCTTTAGGAGCCCGAACCATGCAGCAGAGGGCAGTATCAACATACCCACAGAGCGGGGCACTGTCATTGAAGAGCCCACTGCCATCAGCTTTGTAAGTGTCCTTAAAATTCCAGGTGTGTTGGAGTTTTCCCTCTGCTTACTATTTGCCAAGCTTGTCAGCTACACTTTCCTTTACTGGCTACCACTGTTCATTAGATTCAAAAGGTGCTGGAGATATATCTACACTCTTTGATTTTGGAGGAATTTTGGGTGGGATAATTGCAGGTATAGTTTCTAACTACACGGGAGGGAGAGCAACAACCTGCTGTGTGATGCTCATTGTAGCAGCTCCCATGTTGTTCCTGTATAACAATATCGGTCAGAATTGAATTGGAACCACAATTGCTATGCTGATTGTGTGTGGAGGTCTGGTGAATGGTCCATATGCTCTCATCACTACAGCCATCTCAGCTGACCTGTTTCAGCTCCTGCTTCACATCTGGAATACATTTTGGATCGCACCTGGTTTCTACAACAAGCTTTCTGTACTTTTTAAGGGACCAAGATGGGGACCAGGAAAGCTAAGACTGGGTCTTTCAGAGGAAATTCCCAAGGTTTGCTGTACTTTGAAAGTAGAACCGGTATACCCAAAGAAGAAAAACAGTAATTCTTCAGATATGGGACTGATGCACAATTATCAGTACAAGCAGAAGTCATTGTCACCTTTTCATGCAAATGTCCGAGAGCAGCGAACAAGACATGGTGGTTACATTGGTGAAACTGGTGGACTTTCAAGATTAAAAGAGCGACCTTTGGAACATTACAGTTTGCATAATGAGCGTAGCACTTCATACACACACCAATCTCATACACACCCCCACCCTCTCTCATACATACACCACACCTCACACATCTATACTACAATGCCTACCTTCCCACAACAAGCTCTACTACTATCTACCCTTTTAATATCCCTAACCTACATTACCCAACTTAGCCTCCACACTAATACATACCTACCTCTAACCACACACACCACCACCTCACATCCCCCAGATATATCCCACTCATATTCACAGATCTCTCCAGAACTTTACTCCTCCAGCCCATCCAATCTTTTCAAACTCTCCTTACTCCCTACATCACCATCTCCTCACCCCACTCTATCTACTTTCTCTAAGACAACCCTCCCCCCAAAAAACATACTTCCCTTTATCCTCTACTTTTCTTCAATCAGCTCCTCTCTCATATCTCACTCTCTCTGTCAGGTGACATCCACCCTAACCCAGGCCCAACCCCTACCTGTACCCACCCTAACCCAAGTTCTAATCAACACAAACACAAGACTATCCGCCTCATGACCCTAAATGCACAAAGCCTCCGTAATAAAATCCCCAACCTTCATGCCTGGCTCTCTTACAACCAGCCAGACATAACCGCTGTCTCTGAGACCTGGCTCAAACCCTCCATCAGAGATAATGAAATCCTTCCTCCAGGCTACCACATTATACGCAATGATAGAACTCATAGAAAAGGAGGTGGCGTAGCAATTATCTACTCCTCCACTCTCACTTTTACTCCATTGACCAACCCTATCCCAACATTTGCCAATGCAGAAATGACTGTGGGCTTTCTAAAACTTAACAACTATAAATCCATCTGCATCTGCTCCATCTACATCCCACCCGGAGACAATACCAAAACTCTGGAAGACATCCTCTCTTGGTTTAACTCAAATATCAAATATGAAACCTACATTCTTGGTGATGTAAATATTAACTGGACCTCCTTCCACATAGATACCCCATCTCACTCTATCAACCTCTACAATTTCACCCAACTAATAGACCTCCCTACTAGGCCAAACAAAGATGGTTCCTCCGGTACCATCTTAGACTGGATATTAACAACACATCCCAACCATATCTCGAAAGCTGGTGTAATACCAGACCCCCCTAGACGACCACTTACCAGCCTTCACTGACCGCCTATCCTCACACATAGAAAAACAACACATTTTCAAACAATCCCGTAACCTATCTTCCTTCAACCCTGAAATCTTCTCTGAATGCCTCAAGGTTACTAATTGGTCCCCACTGAAAATCCTTCCACTAGATAACGCCGTCACATATTTTAACCAAACCTTCCTTACCTTACTTGATAAAGTAGCCCCTTTACAAACTAAATGTATCAAAACAAATTCCTGCCCCTGGCTATCCCAAGAAACTAAATTGATAATCACTCAGAGAAACAAAAAGTGGAAACTGTACCAAAAACAGAAAAACCCCACCACCCTACAAGAATATAAACATCTTCATAACCTGGCCAAAAAATCAATAACAAAAGATCACAAAAACTACTACAGCAGTCTGCAATACAAACACTCAAACAATCCAAAGAAATTCTGGACATCCATCTCTTCAATACTCAACCCTGATAATACTTCCAACCCCTGCCCCAATCCCAACCTCTCAAGTCTTGAAATGGCCATTAACTTCAACACATTTTTCATTGATTGTATAGCTAAATTATCCTCCACTTTCCCCAATCCATCCATCATTACTAACCCCTCACCCTGCACCCCAAACCCTCTCTCTCACCCCCCTTCTCCACCGCTATTCTCACTTAAACCTGTCTTCACCTATACTATAAAAAGACTACTACAAAAGCTAAAACCATGCCGCAATGCCCCTGACAACCTTCCAGCAAATTTTCTTCAAATATCAGCCGAATCTATAGCCTATCCCATATCCATCCTCATTAATAGTTCCATTCAGGAATCCTATGTACCAACCATCTGGCGTTATGCATACATAATTCCTCTCCACAAAGGTGGTAAGAAAACAGACACTACCAACTTCAGACCCATAGCTATACTCTCTCCTCTCTCTAAAATTCTAGAGAAAGCCATCCACTCCCAGCTCATGCCCTACCTAATCCATCACAAACTCCTCTCCCCCACCCAGCATGGCTTCCACCTAGGCCACAGCACCATGACAGCCCTCATTTCCTTCCTCGAAACAGTCAACCTAGCACGTGAGAGCGGCAAATATGTATCTTGTCTTTTTCTTGACCTCTCAAAGGCATTTGACACTATTTCCCATTCCCTCCTCCTGTCCCAGTTCTCACACTTGCATCTATCTCCCTTAACCCTAGACTGGTTCTCCAGCTACCCTTCCACATGCCAGCAAGCTGTACAATGGAAAGAGTCAACCTCCCCTTTCTTACCTATACCCACAGGAGTTCCCCAAAGATCAGTACTTGGCCCTCTGCTCTTCAACTTATTCATTAACAACTTTCACCTCTCCATCCCTGAAGCCTCAGTCATCCAATACGCAGATGACTCCACTATCATCTGCTCAGCCTCCTGCCCCTCCAAACTTCTACTTAATACCCAAACAGCCTTCTCCAAAATTGAATCATGGATGCAATCACATCACTTGGCCCTAAATGCCAACAAAACAAAGCTAATGATATTTACTCCCACTAAAACTTCCCAGTTCCACAAAGTCCAATTTTCCATCAAAAGCCACAATAACACCCCTCTTGAAATCGTTCCTAGTACCAAACTACTTGGCATTACCATCGATGAAAACCTAAAATTCGACTCCCACATCCTCTCAGCAATCAAAAAAACCCACCAGAAAATCGGCCTCCTCTACAGACACAACTACTGCCTTACTCCATCTTCCCGTCATACCCTTGCATCTACCTTCCTTCTCCCCTCTCTCTTGTATGGTGCTCCCCTATTCTCCAACCTACAACTCGGACTCCGTGCTAAACTTGAGGCCTGTTACAACAAAATCTGCAAATTTGCAACCAATTCTAAGAACTCTTCCCATCACTGTCACTCCCTACACACCCTAAACTGGCTAGAACTCCACAACCACCTAAAGTACCTACAACTTACAACAGCCCACAAACTCATCTTTAAACCAGTAGAATGCCCCTCTCTTGCTAAATCTCTAACACCCTACACACCTACCCGTACCCTGAGATCCACAGGCCAAAACCTCCTGCATGTACACAAACCCATCCACCCAACTGGTAAACTACTACTATCCCACACTATAGCCAAACTATGGAACAATCTCCCCACACCACTACATAATATACCTAACCACAACCATTTCAAATCCATGCTTCTCTCCCATCTCTCCTCCAAATGGGAATGTCCTTCACATGCTCCCACCTAAAACTCCCACACTACTAACTCCACACCTAAATCATCATTTCTTTGCCTACTTTAACTTAATTCAGAGATCTTGCTCAGAACACCTTTTCATAAATCCTTTGCATACATGCCTCTGGCCTACCTTACTCATATTCTCAAACTTTCATTGTTTCTTTTTCTTATCCATTGTACCCATAATATTGTTTTCCTCTGTAATATTGTTAATTTGTCTCTGTTCGTATGTATTTGTATGTCAGTTTGGGGCTTTTCCCCATGGGTCTCCACCGAAAAAGGGTAATTCTTACCCAGCTGGACCAACCCGGTTAACAAATGCAAATAAATAAATAAATAAATAGCAAATGGTTACAACATCAAAAATTCCAGTCACTGCAGCTGTGTACACTTTAAAAAGGGTGGTACTCTATTAAGACATTGTACTCTGTACCGCAAATCAAATAAAAAAAAAAAAACAAAGACTATGGCGGATGTTACTTTTGCAAGCCCGAGTTCTAATGGACAGCTGTACAACAACAACACTGTTACAAACAGCTAAACCAGTGCTAACAATAGAATGTAACTACATGCTGAATGGAGATCACGCTAAACTTAACAGAATAGCTGTCCATTTAAAGATAGCATACACAACAAAAGCATACCTTTTTAACATTTTTGCAGGGAGGCAAGCCCTATCACAATCTTTTTTGAAAACTGTTGAGGAAGATGTTATTTTGTCCTTTATGCTTTAGTCTTATAAGTGTAGCATGATCTCCATTCAACATACGTAGTTCGATGTTCCAGGTTTCGGCTTTCTAAACATTCGACTATATGATATTTCGCTATTTTAATCTCGATGTTTAGAAGTTTGACTTTCTGGTATTTCGACTATATCAAATAGCGTCCCATATATATATATATATATATATATATATATATATATATATATATATATATATACATATATATATATATATATATATATATATATATATATATATATATATATATATATATATATATATATATATATATATATATACACAAACGTATATATATATATATATATATATATATATATATATATATATATATATATATATATATATATATATATATATATATATATATATATATATATATATATATATATATATATATATATATATAGATATATATATATATATATATATATATATATATATATACACACACATATATATATATATATATGTATATATATATATATATATATATATATATATATATATATATATATATATATATATATATAGTTTTTCTATGAAAGTATTCTGAGCTACCCTGTTATTGCTTATGTTTCTTTAATTTTGTGTTTATGAAATCTGAGCTGAGCCTGAAATTGGTCAGTATTGATCAGTATACTACCTCAGTAAATAAATATAAATAAATAAATAATATACCATCACAGAAACCTATACTATATCACCTATGTCCCCTGTAGAGTTTCAGAGGATCTTTAGACAAAACCCAATGTTAAAATCAGTAAAAACACACTATGATATGTTAACTTAACAGATATTGACTGGGTAAACTAATTGTATTTCTTTATTTATTAACCAAGTTGGTTGGTTAAGCTGGATGGGAGAAGGGAATTCCTGGATTTATACTCAGCTGTGATCTCCACCACTGTAACTCTTATCTCATGAAGGGCAGCACTTGCCACAGGGATTGCATGGAATGTTGGTGCTGGGTCCAACAATTCCATACATGCTATTCAATTTTCCTCATGTGGCATAATCATGGACACTATCATTCCCAGAATTTTTGGGAATTCCCTTGCTGAGGTGATATTCCTCCTGGATAATTTCAGAAGCATCATTTGGCAGTACAGAACCTTGTCTTCAGAAAGAAAAAAAATCCTTTTGTTACTGTTGATTAAGCACCCCAGGAAGATGAGTCTTTGCAAGGGTGTAAGGCAAGACTTCTGAAGGTTGAATTTGAAATATAGCTTGGAGAATAAGGTTGAGCCATTCTATAGTGATTTCAAGCAGGGCTATATTATCTCGCCAAAACAGCAATACAGCGAATGCTGTTTCAGCGACACGTAAACATCAATCCACTACTTCTGTGGATAGCCAGAACATTGATTTTTTTCCAAGGGAAAAAACATATTAGTCCAACCACATACAAAACACCATACCTAACATTACAAACTGGGCTTCGCCCCCAACAACCTCCAATGTGTGGGGGGGGTTGTGCCCCCCCCCAACTAAATACAACAATTCCGAAATCACACTACACTAGGGAAAAGGGCAATTACATGGCAATGACCAAGTGATTTTTTTCCCTTGGATAAGAATCAATGTTCTGGCCATTCACAGAAGTAGTGGATTATTGTTTACATGTTGCTGAAATAGCATTCGCTGTGTTGCCGTTTTGGTGACATAATATAGACCCATTCCAAACACCTAGATGCAGACTCCATCAGCAAGTTGTCCAAGTAATGAAAAATATGAATGTCAACAGTCCGGCAGTGAGCCACTACCAAAGCAAGGCATTTCATAAAGACTCATAGTGCAGTGGATAGCCCAAAGGACAATGCAGAGAACTGATAGTGTGAAACAGGCAGAACAAATCTGAGAAATCCTCTGAAGGGATACATAATGGGGCTATGATGATATGCATCTTTCAAGTTCTGGCTCACCATGAAGTAGTGGTCTGGCAGAAGAGACGGCACTGTCTGCAGGGTGAGCATCTTGAACTTGCGGATCTTGACAAAGGTAATCAGAATGTATTCCTTCAATGCTGGTCTCCACAGCAGCTCTTGTCTGGGAACCAGGAAGATTCTGGTGTAGAAACCTACCATTCTCTCTCTCTCTCTGAAGGAGAGTCCATCTCAATGACCCCTTTTTCCAGAATCTGATATGGGGAAATAACATAGTCTGGTTTTACGGATGATGGGGATGGCCCTTCAATAAAGATGGATGTTCCTCCTACTGCCCTCTGTAACCTCTGCCAATAATGTTGAGCATCCATTTGTTGAAAACCACTGATGGTCAGGCCACCTTGTTAATAGCTAACTTTCATGAGAAGGAACCTGGAGGATAATTTCAGAATGATGGGTGCCAAGCCTCTGCATAGTCATTGGTTGGGAGGGAGGGTATCCTTTTTGAGAAAGGAACCACTCTTCTTAGATTTGGCAGAGTTCTCACCCTGCCATTTCCTTTTGGTGCCTTGTTTTTGCTCAGATGGGACTTCTGTTTGTTGGGCTGTCAAAAATGATCTTGCTTAATGCAATTAATTGCCCAGGCAATTAAAAAACCATAAGTCTGACCAGCCTCATATGCAAAGTCATTGAAAGACTTATCATGGAAATAATCAATCAGGACAAAGGGAACCTCCAAACACTACACTCATCTCAGTTTGGCTTCATCAAGGACAGGTCATGCTTACTCAACCTAGTGGATGTTTTTGAAAAAGTCACCAAAGCAAAAGATGAAGGCAAAATGGTACATACCGTATACTTTGACCTGGCCAAAGCTTTTGACATAATTCCCCACTCTGGCATAGTAGAAAAGCTACATAAACTTGGAATAAACCCCCATGTCAACAACTGGATTGTCAAGTAGCTCACACATAGGATGCAAATAATCAAAATGGAGAAATTGCCAACACAAAGAGACCAGTCACCAGTGGAATCCCCAGGATTCTGTGCTGGGACTTCTTCTGTTTTGCATCTACTTTTCTGAAGTAAAAGTCAATACCAAAGGGCTCTGGCTTACTAAGTTTACAGATGACTGTCACTGAAGTCCCAAATGACTTAGCCATCCTGTAAAAACGTTTGTCTCAAATAAATAACTGGTGTCAAAATCATGGTCTGAAACTAAACATCAAAAATGCATTGCTGTATTCATTGACAATTCACCCCTAATAGTTGACCCAGTTGTTTCTATATTGTACAGCTTATAAACAAAGGGATTGCATGTAGATCAAGGGATGTCACTGTCCCCCTGTACTCCACCCCAATTAGGCCAATTATTGAAAAATGCCCATTTTGACATGTATCTGTCCAAAGTCATGCAGCAACTGGAATGCCCACAGAGATACCCTACTAAAAGGACATAAGTCCTAAACAACATGTCCTACATGAACCAACTCAAAGCCCTGTCACTTTACTCAGTATCCTAAAGACTGCTAAGAGGTGACCTGTGTCTGGCATACAAGGCATCCCCTGATCCATTACTGATATATCTACTGCATATCGGCAAGTCAAATGGCATCACAAATACTCAGTCTAGGGATTTAAACCTCTTCTGCAACATCATCAGCATGGTTTGGAGGGACAGGTATATTTTGCAGTGGATACTGCTGCTGTGGAGCAAACTTCCCTCCCCATAAAAAAGTTCATCCCTGTCCATTTCCAAGTACAACTTAGATCTATGGATGGGAGACAGAAAATTTTCCCTAGGACTGGCCCCTGTACAACTATTGGACAGATGCTGCTTCTAAATGCTTTATCCCATGCATGGGTCCCTTCAGATTATCTATGGTGTGATCCCAGTTATTCTCTTTTGGGGTAATATATAATTATCAACCATGAGCTGGGTAAAAAAAAAAAACATGGGATGGGTAAGGCCAGTCTATAATCAATAAATGAAACAACCCCTGCTGATAAACAGCTCCAAATCCAAACACCACAAAAAAGCACCAGCACCAGGACAAACAGCGGTATTTCTTAAGTTTTATTTCACAGAATTGAGAGCTTTCGTCTTACTGGAAGACTTCATAAGAATAAAGACACTCAGTTTTCCACGAGATTTATACCATTCCTTGCACAAATAAAGAATGATTATTGGCCGAAAATTTTACATCATTTCCTGCCTGTGCAAAATTCAAACTAGGCTTGTTAAAGTTAATACAGAATTCATAGAAAATAGTGTTAGTAAAAGCACATGATTTTTATAAAGCATATGTTTAAAATAACATAAAAATAGTATTTTTCAGACTTTGAACTTGTTCCTAAAACCATTTTTCATTAAAAACAAAATTTATATATACATTTCCATCAGAATTTAGTAGCCCTCATTTTTAATACAGGACAGAATGAAAGTTGACCATTGAGTCCTGGGGTGTCCTACATTTAACCATAGTTGCCATAAAAATTCACAGTACTCTAATAAATTTTCCCATTGCCTATCCCTCAGGTTTGGTTCAACTTGCTCTAATACCCAAAATTAAAATCTTCCATTTTGACAGTCTTTCAAATGCTTATAAAGTGCATTAGTTTCCATACAGTTGGAAAATTCATAATAGTGTTCATTGACCCTAGTTTTTAATTGTCTCTCTGTTTTCCCTACATAGTAGGCTGAACCCACTTGAGAGAAAACTAAGTTAACCGCCCCTTTGGATGTACAGTTAAATAGTTATTAGCTGTTAAAGAGTTCTGTATAGTATTTAGCTGAACTTCTTGACTATGGGCCATGTGGTTACATTGATTGCACATCCCACACTTATAGGTCCCCACTTTCCTGAGTGGGTTCTTACCATTTTGTTTCTTAGAAGTCCCTTCAAGTAGATTTTTTTATATTGGTTCCTCTTTTATACCCAAAAAAGGGGGGGTCTGGAGAAAATATCAGGTCTGTTGAGCATTGTAGAAAAAATATGGCAATAATCTCTGCATAATTCTTTGAATTTCTTTGGTGTCAGAGCCATACTTAAAAGTCAGGGACTTTGTAAAATCATCATTTGCTCCACATTTTTCCTCTAAATAGCAATTTAAACCCAACTTTTGCAGGGATACTATTCGGAACACGGCGCTGAATAAAAATAAAAAAACAGTAGTTTCACTAGCACACTTCAAAATGCAAAATAAGTGCCATAAAAATCCCCAAACGTTAATAAAAAAGACTAGTTTCAAGCAGCCTTAGACAAGAAATAAAATATAAATTTAAGGAAAATTCAAGCCAGAAATGTTTAACATACAAAATTGCACCAGAACCTTGTAAAATGCTGCAAACTTGCTCAATCACCTCAAATAATCATAACTTAAAAAACTGCAAAATCAGCAAGTTTTTCATTCAAAATTTTAAAATTTAAGTTTTAATCAATGGAAATAACAGATGTGATTAACTCACAACTCTGGAAACATGAAGCAATATGAGGAGCTGCAGTAAAATGTTCTTAGTACAGAAACTGAGTTAAACATTCGGAAATGGCCATAAAACACATTACAAGGGTTAAACCCCCAATAATTAGCCTATAATAAACAGTATAAGCCCTATACTACAGATAAAATGAAACCCCAAACACATACAATTTCCATATCATAAAAAAGTCAAACCAGCAGAACAGACTATTCAAGCACTGAGAGAAAAAAAGAAGGAGGAAATAAAACCCAAAAGGATTTCTTATCTGAGCTCAGCAGGTGAAGAGATCCAGAGCAAGGAACAGTCTTCCAAGAGATCCTTCTCTTACTATTTCACTAGAAAACTGAAGTAGTCCTGTCTGTGGGACTATAAGACAGTCCCTGTACTACCAGGTGATTGGTCCAGCACACTCACAGATAGGCAGTGGGAGGGACTCTGCAAAGGAAAGGAAGTAAGGCACTGCTACCTAAATGGCAGTAATGCAGTGTGTATTGACTGCACAGGCATTGACTTGGTGAACTAATTTTATTTATTAATTTGTTTACTGAATATGTGGGCTGATCTGGAGGGGCCATTTTTAACCACAATCTATGGAAAATGACAATCAAAACCAACAAGATGGTTCAAAACAAGGGTAGACTAATTCAGTAGGCAGTGCAGAGGAAATAAGATTACATTATCAGAATGTGAAGCAGGTCACTGCCTGCCTAATGATATAGTTACAGAAACATTACTGACAATGAGTACTATAAAACAAGTAAAAACAGGTAACAGTATTCCATAGTACAAACAAAGGCAGAGCCCATGGGTGATATAAAACCATTCATAAACAGTTAATATAGTCCGTTGTACATAACTAAAGCTCAGCAACTGCATAGCTGTATTAAGTCAACTATAACTTCTAACACTTTAAATCTGTTGTTCAGAGGTTAGTGTTGCTGGATTTACCTGGCTTAGCCTTTATTTATTTACATATTTCCATATGAACATATTTATAACAGCACATATGTGTGTACTATAACAGGGCAGCAAAGGATTATATGGAAGTGTAAGGTATTGAATCAGATGGAATTTAACCATTGCTTTGAAGCAATGGCAGTGGTTTTCCTGTTTGAGACTTTCACACACTTTTCTATCCAATGTCTTTATGGAGAGGGTGGAGTTATACTGGATTGAGTAGGTGTCCACTCTTTGAGTGCAGAGGTAATACGGGGAGGATGATTTATTTTATAGCTTTTGTTCCATGGGACAGAGCAATAGGTTTTCTACACTAGCCTAAAAGAAAAGCTTGTGAGAAGTACAGCTGTATGAGCTGCTACTGGTAGCTGTATGGGCTGCTACTGGTAACCCACTGACTTTATGTAATGGGCAGAATGTAACTCAATATGAGGTAAAACGAAAATGAAGAAAATAAATCTTCTCAATGTGACGTAAACTTACCAAATACTAATACACTGTGGTAATTAAAACCAGTTTTAAGAAAAGATAACAAAATCTGTCTAGAAGTGACAACAGGTCAGACTGCAGAACAATCAAGGCTCAGAATGTGTACAGCTCCAAGAGACTATCTATGCTGACATTTAGTCATTCACTCATTTATTCTTTCATTCATTCATTTTCTGGAGAATGTCATGGTGTTAGCAAACCAATCAGGGTTAACCAGACTTCTTTAGCTCCAACACATCCTGTCGGATCTCCAAATGTACCCAGGGAATTTGAGATATATAATATCTCCAACATGTCCTTAGTCTGCCCCAAGATATCCTCCTTATAGACCATAGCTGGTACACATCTTCACAAGGTGCCCAAACTCCATGAACTGATTCATCGGAGCAATAGCAATACTCTGAGATCCTTTTGAGATCCTTCTCAGTATTTACATTGCAATATTCCTCTTGTTAGTCTGTATCATCTGTAAGTTTCATCACAAGTCTGTATTACTCCTAATGTTCCTGTACTATTCGAAATTGTTTAAGTGAATCTTAATTTTTGTATAATTATCATTAATAACCTACTGTAACCTAGATTGTTTTGGAGCTTTTCTCCCCAGTACTCCATTGAAAATGGGTACATTTTGGCCCAATGGACTATCCTGGTAAACCAACTGCAAATAAAATAAATAAAAAATTTTGAGATGTTAAACCTCTAACTCTGTCATGGGGGTGAGTTCTGTTCAAGCTGTCATGGTTAATATACCAGGCAGAGATAAGCTGGTTTGTGATACATGCATTGTGGAAATTGTTACTTTAGTGCACCAAAGTAGGCTGTGCAAATATTATATTATGGCTGAAAATGAAATGATGGCTGTTACAACACTGTAGTAATAATGAAGAAACAGCTGATGCAGAAACAAATGCTATCTGCTATGAAGATGCTCTAAAATCTTCACTTTGTGATGAAATGCACTAGTACATGTTTACATAAATATTTAGAGAACAAAATGCATGAATGAGTGAATATTTAGTACTATGAATTAGCCAGTAAGGATAGTATTAGTACTGACTTACTGACTTATTTTTATGTTATACAATGCATGATCCTAAGTTTGGTGAATTGGCAAGAAGAGGATTCACAAGAAATATACTACACCACCAGTGAAACCCTTTGTGAGAGGGAAGGTATGCAAGCCACTGGCCTTATATATTTGGCATAGGTTCATATTTTCATAGGTGTTTATTAGGCTAACGACCACAAGGGCCTTTTTAAGCCTAACCATGCATTCCAAATCTCTGACAAGTTTTGATACCCTTGATAAGTGAAAATATGCATATATTCTTTTTATGGTAGAGATTCAAAAGACTTTCTTCATAAAAAGTTAATATAGAAAAAAGGTAATTATTCCTCAAAGTATTTTGGCCATTTGTATAGAAGCTTTATATTCATGTATTCCATACTGCTCTAGAACTCATGTTGTGCAATAGTTGTTATCAAAAGATCTGATATTAGTAGTATTTTTAAGACTTGATATTCAAATGAAAATTTGTTTTTAGGAACAATGTATGCCATCACGTTCAAAGCTTAGCAAAATGGGTCTGTATTTTGGGCAGTTAATGCTAAGCATTAAGAACACATTAGAAAAAAATGTGTACTGAAACAACATGAATGTTTACTTGCATCTTATTGGCAATATTATTCTGTTATGGGAAGGCAATGCTGAAATGTCATAATCCCTTAAAACCATTTGTGACTACTTGCAATGGATATTTGACGTCTGTTTAGGCATTTGGTATTATATTGTTTCTATAATAGAAATAAGGGACTCATGGAAATAGAAGCACAAAAAGTTTAACAAGATTATTTTGTTTACATCCCAAACATATAACGATATTATCAAATTGGAATTGGTAAGAGTAAAAGGAGTAGCCATAAATTATAACTTATTTGCTTGCCCGTTACAATGATATAAAGAGCTGTCCTTGGGCTGGAGTTATAACAGGAAAGACCTGCCAAAATATCCAAAGAGATTTCTAAGAAAGGAAAAAAGAACATTAACTTCACTTTTTTAGTAAATAAGATAACTGGTGACTATGAATGTTTTCCTAAGATTAAACCAGATGACATTTGTGGAATTTCTAATAAGTTATATAGCTGATTTTCTTGCAAGATAAGTACACCCTAAAGAATATTATTGCCAATAATTGATATTTAAATACAGTACAGCATTAGCTATGGTAGTAGAAGCTACACCCACCCATGTGTATAAAAAGGAAATCATTAACATTTTCAAGGAAAAAACGCAAAGCAAGAAACTCATGATTGCAAAAATGTGTACTTTTTGTTGTGGATAACATATTTTTGGTAAAATATATACTTCAACACCCCTTTGTAAAGCATGTTTACTTTGTTAGAGACTTTGCCGATTAGAATATATATTCCAAAACTTGTATAGCTAATAAATTGTCAGTCATGTGATGTTTTCTGTATTGTCAAAATTAAAGGAAGGGTATATGATAAACTTTTATGAGCATCAATATGCTATTAAAGGTTAAACAATAAGGCCATATTTAAGCATAATTTAGTATGTGATAATCATATGTTTGTAGTTTTAGGTTTTAGGCATAGCTTTTTATGGTAACATAAGGGGAGGGGATTGTCAGGCTAAACTACAGCTGAAACAATGTAATTGGTCAGGCTAAACAACTGAAACAATATCATTTGTAGGCAATTTAAAATGAGAGCAAACCTTGAAGATTGAATGTTTATGTTAAACCTTTGCTGAAAACAAAGCATTGACTTATTGAACAATAAATGATCAAATCACTGAAACAATGTAAAATGATTCCTAATCTTAAATGTTACAAAGACATGCATCTAGAATGCTTCTCCCCGGGCCTCCGCTGAAAATTGGCTTTGTTCCAAGCCAGACTTTCCCGGTTAACAAATGTTAAATAAATAAATAAAAAATAAAATAAATAAAAAATGCATTGTCTGAAGAGGTATTTTTGATATAAAAGCACTTACCAGTCTTTATTTTTTAATAAATGAGCTTTAGCAGTTATTACTGTGTTTTTTTGTTTATTTGACTGACTGGGAAGATTCCAGTGGTGCAGCAGTTAGAGTTGTCGCCTCACACCAAGAGGTTCTCCAGTTCACTTCTCAGCTGGGGTGCCTTCTGTGCAGAGTCTGCATATCTTCCCTGTAGTGTCGTGGGTTTCCTCTGGGCACTCTGGTTTCCTCCTACATTCCAAAGACATGCAGTAGGTGGATTGGACTCTGTAAACTGGCTGTGGCACAGCTAGCCACCCGGTGGTGCAAACCTTGGCTTGAGATGGTTGTTACTGCAAAAGTGACACCCTGACTCCATATGGGAAAAGGGGTTGAGAATGAATAGATGCGAAGATTACATGTTGTAATACAGTCCCACGGTCAACACTGTCAAAGACTTTGTGGTGTTTAAGAATGTAGATCCAGCTGTAATTCCCTGATATAGTTGTTGGCAAGTTAATACTGTATAGGTATGCACTGAAGTTTCTGTTGCCTAAATATGTCTGAAATTCTGTTGAAATAATGAGAGAAAATTAAAGCTCTTTGCATTTTCCAAATGGTTGAAGTTGGTAAAACAGCATGATGGTCACCCCTTCTGAAAAGGACTTATAATTGCAGGTTTGCACAAATGATGGCTAGATGACTGCAGTGTGAATTGAATAAGAAGAGCATTGGCTGGAAATGCCAACATTTGTGTTGCAAGGTTGATGGAATCTGATGGAGGAATATCTAGCAGACATACCTCTCAATTTATTACTACACAAAATCTGGCTAAAGTCTAAAATATTGGGGGGGGGGGGCAAAGCTCCAAAAATATGGGCAGATTTTAAATATTGCTTTTATAAACTTAGAAATTTCTACAATAACAGGATTTGTGTTAGTGTGCATTTTCTGAAAGATATGAAGTCTGAAACTCAAATGTATGTCATTATTTAGTGACATCATTTGTTTGTGATTTACCAGAAAACCACATGTTTTATGAGGAACAGACCAAATATATAAGGCAAAAATCTGAGCATTCGGCTATAATCTGGACAGCTGAGAAGTATGCTTCCAGATGAAGATGAAGGAATCTCGTTTCAGAGAAAGAGAGTATCTCTTATAGTATTTGATGTAAAACTCATGCTCAGCAAACTGGGGAAGTAAGGAGCAGGGATATGTTGCCATGAAAGAAAAGATTGGATTTAGAAGCACGGCCTCTAGCTCGTGATATCAGGGTTTGGGCTTAGTTTATGTGAATGGAATAGATGACTAATACAGAGTGAAACTGCATGCAAATTTGATAAACAACAGTCTTTTAAGAACTAATGTAACCCCTTTTACAGCTGCAAGGCATATTCTTGGCTTTCTTGCAATGTTTTGGTAAACCTATTTTCATAATAGAGCTTCCAGAGTTGATCATAGTATATAATAAGAGTGATAACTTCATGTGTAATCCAAAGAAACTTGTGGCCTCATTAGGATGCCTCATGGAAGCCACAGGGTTAAAGACAGCTTTAAAGTACTGTTAAAGTAATTAATGGCAGATTCTAGATGTAAATAATAGTGAAAAACAAGGGTATATGCAAAAAGGAAAAGAACAAAGTTAAACTGAATAAGTGGGTTAGGTCGAGGGTGTGTGTGTGTGTGTGTGTGTGTGTGTGTGTGTGTGTGTGTGTGTGTGTGTGTGTGTGTGTGTGTGTGTGTCTATTTGTGTGAGCGTGTGCATGTAAGCATCTGTTTGTGTGTGTGTGTGTGTGTGTGTGTGTGTGTGTGTGTGTGTGTGTGTGTGTGTGTGTGTGTGTGTCTGTGTGTGTGTGCGTGTGTGTCTTTATCTCTGTCTCTGTATCTGTCTGTATCTGTGTCTGTGTTTATGCATGAATGTCTAAATGTGTGAATGTGACTGGGCAGCCAAGTGCTCTGGATTATGTAGAACGTGCCGCAATCAGCCCCTAACAAACACACTGTTCTGCATTGAATGGCTTTGGCTCCTCTACATGAGATTTTATTGGTTAGTATACCACAATTACTGCCAACTGGCATCGCGGTATACAAACCAATCAAAAAGTCACTCCGCTGTTCTGCGTTGAACAGCACTGGCTGTGCTACAAGCTTTTTGATTGGCTTATATACCACAATTACAGCCTATAGCAATCATGGTATAAGAGCCAATCAACTAATTGGTCTTGAGGATGGGAGCCAATGAGAGCTCCCAAATACTTACCCAATCATGCACCAGCAATGGTTTTTGCACCAGAAATTTGCCTTCAAAAAAGCCTTCGGGATGCAGTCAGAAAGTATCTGTTAGTTCTCCTTGGAGAAGGTGAAACTTGCTGTGAGTCGTTGGAAGAGAAGTCAGGAAGGATTCATGAAGTCCAGTGTGTGGAAGTACAGGACAGCACCAAACAGGAGTCTGCAGACCTTCAGGGAGCTGGCCAGCTGAGGATTGAGTACGTGCATTTGTGTGTGTGTGTGTGTGTGTGTGTGTGTGTGTGTGTGTGTGTGTGTGTGTGTGTGTGTGTGAGTGTGTGTCTGTGTGTGTGTGTTTGCCCGCATGTGTGTGTGTGTGTGTGTGTGTGTGTGTGTGTGTGTGTGTGTGTGTGTGTGTGTGTGTGTGTGTGTGTGTGTGTGTTATAAATAATGCTGGTGGGTATGCAGGCTGGTGTGTGCTAGAAATAATGCTAGTGGGTATGCAGGCTGTATGTGTGTGTGTGTGTGTGTGTGTGTGTGTGTGTGTGTGTGTGTGTGTGTGTGTGTGTGTGTGTTAGAAATAATGCTGGTGGGTAAGCAGGCTGTGTGTGTTAGAAATAATGCTGGTGGGTATGCAGACTGTGTGTATGTTAAAAATAATGCTAGTGGGTATGCATGCTGTATGTGTATCTTAGAAATAATGCTGGTGGTTACGCCGGCTGTGTGTGTGTGTGTGTGTGTGTGTGTGTGTGTGTGTGTGTGTGTGTGTGTGTGTGTGTGTGTGTGTGTGTGTGTGTGCGCGTGTGTGTGCATGTGTGTGCGTGTATGTGTGTGTGTGTGTGTATGTATGTGTGTGTGTTAGTAGCCTGACACTGTAGATGGATTATTTTGTGTTCTGGAGATCCATAACAATGCTACTAGCTAGACTGTCTGAATAAGAGCAAATGCAATTGTACAGATTTTATACCTGAAATTAAAAATAAGGGGTTTTCCTCAGCAGTAACTTTATTATGGTAAAAATATAGCTGGAGTGATGTTTGGCCTTGGTCGTAACGTAGATAGGCTGACGTGATACACTTATCAGTTAACCTGGTTGTAATGCATTGTGACACATGGAAGTTTGTATTGCACATACAAAGATTATTTTCTCTTAGTCTTTTGCTTAAGGTTAAAAACGCCATTGGAAAATTCGCAAGCCGCAAAATTTAAGTTTACTTAGTTATAAATTGTTTAGTGCGACAAGCAATCAGTATCTTTGTCCTTTAGAAAATGCATGTACAAAAGTCATGTTCTAACAGCTTTCTATGTTTATAAGAGCAATATTTAAAATATATCCATATTAGTTGGGTTTGTGCTCTATATTTCTTGGTTTGCTGCTCATAAAATTTCAGTTTGTCAGGGAAATTATGGCTGTATAGTTTAAAGTCACTGTATGTTAAGAGGCATTTGAGTTTCAGAATGCATATCCTTTAGAAAATGCATGTAAAAGTCCTATTCTAACAGCTTTCTGTGTTTTATGTTTATAAGACTAATATTTAAAATGTATCCCTGTTAGCTAGGTCTCTGCTCTGTGTTTTGGTTTGTTGTTCACAAAATGTGTTTGTCTGGGAAATTACGCTGTGTTCGTTTAATGTTACTGTATGTTAAGAAACATTTTGGTTTCAGATTTCATATTCTTTAAACATGCATGTACAAAAGTCCTGTTCTAATAGCTTTCCAGGTTTAAGAGCAATACTTAACATGTATCCCTATTAGTCAGGTTTTTGCTCTATATTTTTTGGTTTGTTGCTCATAACAGTTCTGTTTGTCTGGAAAATTATGCTGTCTAGTTTAAAGTCACTATATTAAGAGGCATTTGAGTTTCAGATTTCATATCCTTTAGAAAATGCATATACAGAAGTCCTGTTGTAACAGCTTTCTGGGTTTATAAGAGCAAAATGTATAACATGTCCCTCTTTTGTGCCTTTGTCCCCAAAGTATAAAGCTTTGTACAGATTTCTTGTCCTAACAGGTTGAGAGGTAGGGTTTATTTTGCTTGTTGGACTGGTTTTACAATGCATGCTCATAATAGCAAGGCCTTAGACACTATGCTTTTTTGTCTTGTCAGATGTTTGCACAGCAATTGATGTAACAATTCTCCTGATGATTGTTTGGGTTGCTATTGCCTTGTACTCAGAGTACATCTATTTTACTGTACAGGCATGCTAATTTTTATGAAGGGTGTTACAAAAATGGTTACAGATATCTGGGTTTGTTTTGCATTATTACTGAAAGCAATGCAGTGTAGCTTGTGTTTTCTCACCCAGGAGTGCAATACGGTCACTTACATATTAGAAAAAGGCAGCTACCATGCCTTCATTTTATTTTAAATGCTGAAGACAGACTACTGAAACTTCTTCTTTTCTGGTTAGGGGTCACCACAGCAGATCACCTTGGCTGCTCATGATTGGCAGTGGAGTTTTACAGTGTCAAGTTGCCAGCCTGGTGTCCAACCTTCCACAGAAGGCACACACTCACAACTAGGGCCAATTTAGAATGTCCAATCCACCTGCAGCATGTCTTTGGGAGAAAACCAGAGAACCTGGAGGAAACCCACACAACCACAAGGAGGACATGCAGACTCTGCACAGAGGGCACCCCAGCCGAGGATCGAACCAGAAAACCTCTTGCTGTGAGGCGGCAATGCTAACTGCTGCACCACAGTGGCCGCCCCAAATCCGACTACTGAAACTACTTTAGATATTTCTAAGAACAGCCCGAGGACTTATTATGGGTAGAAGTGTTTTGATATATTGGCAGGCTAGAAGTGTTTTGATATATTGGCAGGCAAGCAGTGCATTACTGCTTTCAGATTTGTTTTGTTAGCTGTGCACTAGACAATTAAAATTGTCTATTCTGTTAATGTCTCAGTTTTCACTAATATTTTCAATGTATCTAGATTTGTCCCTATTTTTAGAGCTATAATCATGTCTTTTGGAGAAAATGTCATGCATGTCACTTGACAGTTGCACAGTTCTACGTCAGAAAATGTTTAATGCACATTCTGTTGTCACTGCCTCAGGGTAAGGGTAACAATACCTCGTAGCACATTTATGCCAGTATTACTGCAGCCATTGTATATAATCTTTTACAGTTAGTGTGCTATTTGGATTTTACAGTACGATATTGGGGGGTTTTATTGATGTAAAACTGTTTGGGATATGTGATTTGTTTTTTGGTGGTTAAAGATGTAAGAGCTTACATTCTTTGGTCATAATTGTTCACAACATGTGTGAAATGTCATTTCCTTGTAAGTAGTGAGCGACACATTTCAGCTTTTCAAGGCACCTTTGCCAGGTGCACACCAGGGTGTAGGGCAGGGCTAGAACACTTCTGAAGTGGAGCAGGTAGTATTGTCATGACAGTGCATGTATTTCATTCTACACTTTGAAGTGTTTTGCAGGTAGATTAAGCTGGGTTTCTTTATCCTTAACATTAATTTTGAGATATCATGAGTGCTTTGATCATACTGAAAATGTCATTTTGCAATGAATCTATCCCTTCTTTAACACTGGTTAGGTGGGTAAGTGAGCACCAGAGGATTGCAGGTGTCATCATCAAAGCAAGGGAGTGAGTAGAGTGATCATGCAGGCCTTTATAGTTAGCAAAAGGAGCAGAGATGAGCAGGCGAAGGTGCAAAGACCAGAAATTTCCAGTGATGTGGGTAGGTTGTGGGCCTGTTGCCCCATATCTTAGATATTCAGGAGATGGTTCTCTTTTTGTGCAGTATAGCCCTATTTCTTTCTTTGTTCAGTAAGACCACTGTTTTACCAACCTATGTACAGATTGCCCAGATTACAATGAGGACAGCGATATGGCTATAGATTGCACTCCAAAGAAGAGGAAATACACAATTTTTCAGCCAACTTGGTCAAGTGCCTTTGATTGGCTTTCATTAGACATGCACCTACTAGACACGGAATGAAACATGCTTTCTGCAAGACCTGTAACACAGACTTCACAATCCATCAACAGCGAGAAATGCAGACAGAATTGCAAGCATGCAGCTGGAAGGACTATGGCAGATGTCTTTGGATCTCAGAGTTCAGCAAGTACAAAAGTTGTTGAGGCAGAGGTTGGTTTTGTATTGCTCCTTGCTAAACACAAATTAGCATTTGTAGTAGGTGAACACATCATGAAATTTATGAAGAAATGTGGAGAGGATCAAGATGTTCTCTGGAAAATGACATGGAGCAACAAGGTCAGCCTGCATTGCAATGAATGTTCTGTAATGTGGAGAGGATCAAGATGTTCTCTGGAAAATGACATGGAGCAACAAGGTCAGCCTGCATTGCAATGAATGTTCTGTAATGTGGAGAGGATCAAGATGTTCTCTGGAAAATGACATGTGGAGCAACAAGGGCAGCCTGCATTCCATGGAATGTTCTGTAATGTGGAGAGGATCAAGATGTTCTCTGGAAAATGACATGGAGCAACAAGGTCAGCCTGCATTGCAATGAATGTTCTGTAATGTGGAGAGGATCAAGATGTTCTCTGGAAAATGACATGTGGAGCAACAAGGGCAGCCTGCATTCCATGGAATGTTCTGTAATGTGGAGAGGATCAAGATGTTCTCTGGAAAATGACATGGAGCAACAAGGTCAGCCTGCATTGCAATGAATGTTCTGTAATGTGGAGAGGATCAAGATGTTCTCTGGAAAATGACATGGAGCAACAAGGTCAGCCTGCATTGCAATGAATGTTCTGTAATGTGGAGAGGATCAAGATGTTCTCTGGAAAATGACATGGAGCAACAAGGTCAGCCTGCATTGCAATGAATGTTCTGTAATGTGGAGAGGATCAAGATGTTCTCCAGAAAATGACATGTGGAGCAACAAGGGCAGCCTGCATTCCATGGAATGTTCTGGGGCCTCATTACCAGAATGCTGCTGCCGCCGTCAAATGCCAAAAATCACCATTCTGTGTGTATATGGACCAAAGCACAGACATGGTAGATGAAAAACTGTTGGTGATCCTTGTTGGTTACCTTGATGAATAGGCAGGCAAAAATGTTATATGGTTCTTTAATATGGCAGAATGTGTGTCAAGAATTGGACAAGCATTGTTTTATGCTTTAATATCCACTCTGACACAACATTGTTTCCAACATTGCGGCCTTTTCTTCAGACAGTGGTGCCTCAAAGATTGGGAAACACAATTCTGCGTTATTTCATTTAAAGGTAGTGAAGCCTACCATTGTAAATGTGGGGTGTCTGTACCACCTGGCAGATCTATGTAGTAAGGCTGGTGTAAAAGCACTACTAACACCAATTGAAGAACTTATATCTGATGTGTACTGTCATTTCAGTTCCAGTGCAGAAAGACAACAAAACCTGCAAGAATTTGCTTTATTCACAGACACCGACCCCCTCAAGATTATTAGACATGCACCTATTAGATTGCTGAGTCTGGGGAAAGTAATTAACAGAACCTTAGCCATGTGGCCAGGTCTGAATTCTTATTTTTTGTCTGTGGAGCCATGGTCTACTAAGATTGACTTGATCTCTAAATACCTACAGAGTCATGAATTGCATATGATTTTTATGTTTCTTAAGTATGCACTGGAACCTTTATTGGAGTTCAACATTCAGCTTCAAAGCAGAGAAAGTCAGCTTCTGATGCTGTATGCCACTGTGCATAAACTCTTGCAGCAGTATGCTGGCAGACTCTTCAGACCTGCAGCTGCTGTCAGACTAATCAAACACAGTGATGTCTCAGTGATGACTGACAGTACTTCTTTTCTGCCAAACAGTGAGCTGCGTATTGGCTATGAAGTTAAACAGTACATGAGCAGCCATGAGGAGGATATTGCTGGCACAGTTATTGAATTGAATTTTTATAAAAAAGTTACAGTGTTCTATGCTGCAGTGCTGCAGAAAATGCTTAAAAAGTTTCCCATGCAGGATCACTTAATGAAAGATGCTGCATTCCTTATTAATCCTGCCAAAAATTGAATATTTCTTCAGGACTTGTCATGGATGTTGGTTTCCCTCTGGGTGACTGTGAAAATGATGCTGAGGGTGAACAATTAATTGATGGTATCAGATTGAGGGCACAGGGAACCTGATAGGTCCACTGGATGGACCCCACTCATGTGTTTCCAAGTACTGGGGACACCTTCTGAGGGACCTTTGCATTGATGGGAAACTGCCACTCTTTAAGTAGCTTATGATGGCTCAACTTTGCTTGCCACATTCAAACGCACAAGCTGAGAGAGTATTTAGCATGGTGTGAAAAGTGAAAACTGAATTGTAACAGTCTCTCAAAGTAAAAACATTGAACTAATTATTAGCAGTAAAAATGAATGAAGAACTGGAGTGCTGTGATTTTAAGATGCCAAAACATGCGTTAGATGCTGCTCAGAAAACCACAGCAGCATACAATAAGTGTGCAACTGGTGTATCTAATGTATGATAATGTGTAGTGCAAGAACAGCATCCTAACAGGTCTGTTTAGAAAATTTAAATGTAGCAAGTGGATTAATGACAATGTGATTTTATTTTTGATTTGTACAGAAGTGCTGTTTTTGTACTTATGGTGTGGTAATGGTATTGCAGCTTGTAAAATAAAGGTTTTATATCTGAATCAAGTGCCCTGTATTGAATTTTACAAATGTTCTAGGCCCCATGGCAATGGCGAGTTTCGCACAGTGCAAAAATAGGGTGTTCCACATTTTGACCGATTGTCACACATTGCTAGGGTTTGTGTTCCACACTGACCTCTTAAAAGGTTGAGACCTATGGATTGTGAGTACACCAGTTCCAACATGATGCATGGACTGCCACTGCAAACTACAACAACACAGGACTAACACAACACTAGCAGGAGAAAAACACAATTCAAAGGCATGCAAATGAGCTGATAATGAGTTCATCCTCACTGCAGCTACAGCTTTCTCTGCATAACATTTTTCATGGATTGCATACACTGACTTACCTGTGGTAAGCAACTTTTGCAAGCACAAGTAGTTTTTGTAAATCTTTAATATTGAAAGTTGGCATAAGAAAGTGTCTTCATTTGTATTTCAACTCTTTTACAGAATATAAACACATCCTTTGTGAGAGATTTCATCATATGGATTTTGATATTTATACTACCAAAGAAAATTCCTCCTATTCAATCACCTCTAACATTCATGAAAAAACATGAAATGGCAATTAAAGAGGAATGTATTTCTTTTTATGATTCAGGATATATCTAGCCAGAAAGCTATATAGCCTTATTTTTATTATCTACTGCACTATCTACTATTTGCTTAATTAAAAGCAATTGGTAGCTGTTTATGTTTAATAATGGAAGCTCAAATAATTGGTAGTGTCATGTGTGTGTGTGTTTGTGTGTGTGTGTGTGTGTGTATATCATACCTCTCAACCTCTTTGAGCAAGAAATATGGACAAAGTGATAAAGAAAAGTAGGACAAAGGCCCCAAAATAGGGACAATTTTTAATATTGCTCTTACAAACTTTAAAAGTTGATAAAATAACAGGTTTTGCATTAGCATGAATTTTCTGAAGGCTATGAAGTCTGAAAATCAAATCTATGTCATTATTTTTGTACATCAGTCTTTAATGATTTACCATTAATTTGCTAGAAAACCACAATTTTATGAAGAATGGACTAAAATATAAGGCCAGAATCTGAACATTCTATGAAAATCTGTACAGTTGAGAGGTATGAATATATATATATATATATATATATATATATATATATATATATATATGGTTTACTATCAAAATTTCGAACCGTACTCCATCGACTGTACTATCGTCGAACACGGAAGTTCGAAAACTGTAACATCGATATCAAAAAAGCAATCTAGGAACGGGTTTTAACATGGGTCGAGGTAGGGGAAATGTTTGTAGTTCGGAATAATACTGAACATGTGTATATATATATATATATATATATATATATATATATATATATATATATGTGTGTGTGTGTGTGTGTGTGTGTGTGTGTGTGTGTGTGTGTGTGTGTGTGTGTGTGTGTGTATGTATATATATATATATATATATATATATATATATATATATATATATATATATATATATATATATATATATATATATATATGTGTAGATATATAGATATATATTATATACTTTACATACTACTTAATATTTATTTTATTTATTTATTTTACATTTGTTTACTGGAAAAATCTGGCTGCGAGAATCCGTTTTCAGAGGAGGCCCGGGAGAAAAGCTCGACACAATGACAATACATTAAAATAACATTGGCATAATAATTTCAACAATTTTAACAGCATGCTACTCTTTTATACATTGCTAAAAGTTATTGACACTGGGCTTGTAGTATAAAGTACAAAAATTAATCGAACTGCCTGGTATGGGATTAGAGCCCACAGCTTTCTGCATTACAGACAACTATGCTACCTATTGAGCTTCAAAAACTACATAATGTACAGACTTCTTGCACTGGCCAGAAATCAAACCCAGATCAACTGCCTGGAATGCAGCTATCCTCACCACTGTATCACCAGTACTAAGTGAATCTCCCACTGCTTTATACACTGCTGTGACTCCAGTTCGAACTGAGGTTGCTGCGGCCACAACACAGAGTACTAACCACTATACAATCACTGCATACTAGAGATTAATACTTATCACTTTGCATTTTATACTTATCACTTTGTATGTAACTCGTCAGAATGTGTCTCTGTAATAGTGTAAGACAATTTAACATAGAAACAGACCTCTGTATTTTACTGTTTTTAGTCTTTAGTAACTACTTGGTTTATTTCTTTATTATGTAAGACAGATCCTCTCTTTGCTCATATGCTCTCTGTTATATTCTCTTGTATTACTTGTATCTTTTTCAGTTATTGTTTTTGTCTTGTGATGCTGACATCTCAGTGATTGTTACTGCATGCAATTTGTTCTGGTTTGTGGCTGAAAAGGGATTTTGTCCCAGCCAACTCAGCAGCAAACAAAATAAGTCTTCCAAAAGTGTAACAAAGTTGGGAAACTATCAAAGTGCCCTGAATTGATAACTGATGATGTTTACATTATCAATGCCTTTGTGAGTTCTGTGAAATCAAAACATGCTGCTTAAAAATGACTAGTTAAGAGGGCAGTTTCCAATTTATTCCTCTTATTTTATTGAGGGTGAGGCTTTTTATGTGGGTATATATTCTGATTTTTATGAGACAGATACTGTGTAGTTCCTGCAAGGAATGGAAGGCATTAAACATTTTATCTAGATAAGAAGTTCTAAAAGAAAAACATGTTTCTGTTCATGCAAAATGCAGGATACAAGTGCTCTATTCGGAATGCAGCTGAACAAAGGCAGAACAAATTTTAAAAGCATAAGGTGCTTATTGCTGATTTGGATAGAGCTGGGTTAAATTAGTTTGTTTATTTGATTGCTTCAGTTAGTTGTAGGACTTGTGTTCCTTGATATGTTAAGCCATCTAGCTTAAGGTGGGAGGCTGGCTGGGGTATCTAGGAAAGAAAACCTTTACATGCTTTCATACTTAGGACTGGAGGCAAGTTCCCATTGTTATCAGTATTGCTTCTGCTACTGCATGCTTCTGTCTGTTATTAATGATTCTTGGAACATGTTTTGGGCCCTATTAAAGCCCAACCTCCCAGCACCACCACTTCTGACTATTGCTAGGTACACTTGTTGGAGCCACCTATCTGCTTCACAAAATAATTTTGCAAGAATATTTAAATCAACATTGAAACAGGAAGAATATGACAGAACAAAATAAAGATTACAGAAGTAAGATACCTTAGAATAACAGTCTGAAAATAACAATATAAAGCTGTGATGGAAGATTTCAGTTCAGACAATGAAATTGAAAACTAATAGATAGCCAATTCCTGTTTCTGCTTCATATAAAATGATGTGGACAGTGGTAAAGTAGAAAAGGAAATCCACATAAAAAACATAAAATCAATAAATTCAGGTGGATCAGTCAAAATAGTGAATAAAAGAGTTTATGATCCATTAAAGGCAGATCTTAGATCAAACCCTGTGATCACAAAGGTATGCACTTAATTCTAAACAGCCATTACCAGTGTTAGGATACTTCAAAACACATCCATGTGACCATCTATCCATCCATCCAACCATCCATCCATCCATCTACAGCTCCTTTTTCCATTTTTGCACATGGGGTTGGAGTGTCACTTTAAAAAATGACAGTCAGCTACAGCCTAGGTTCATACCACTAGGTGGTTAGCCTTGCCGCAGCTGTTCTTCCATATCTCACATACACACACACACACACACACACACACACACACACACACACACTCACACATAAGGCCAAGTTAGAGTGTCCAATCCACCTACTGCATGTCTTTGTAATGTGGAAGGAAATCAGAGCAGCCAGAGGAAACCTACTCAAACACAGGAAGGACATGCAGACTCCACGCAGGAGGCACTCCAGCTGAGAATCAAACTGGAGAACCTCTTGATGTGAGACAACAATGCTATCTGGTATCTGCTGTGCCACTGTGCCAGTAAAAATATCAACACAGTCTGAAAGAAAAAAAAAATTCTGTTCAACTCTAAACTCCATGTCCTGCAAGAACTTTTTTTTCTCTGCTCACATACTGTGTAGCAAAAATCCTTCTCATTTTCCAAATTCTAAACAGAGTGCAAGATGTAAGTCTAGAAATAACAGGATAGATGGATTACTTACAGAAAATAGAAAAGTGTTAATAACATGTACAGTCTGAAAAGTAGTTACAGAGGGGGGAAGAAATGAATCTGCTATTAAAAAGGTGAAGTCATTTTGTATCAATAATACCGCAAACAGACTCCCTGCTTTTTTGCAAGACAGAGCCAAAGAGCTGGCACACAAGGTATTGAACAATGAAAACATTTGTTGGGGTAAGGATTTGTTTCCCTAATGTGGACAATGTGATTGTGTGCCAAATAATGGTGCATCAAGCAAACATGGCCAGACAAAACAGAGTAGCAGCTGGGCTGTTAGAAATGCAGATGCTACATGGACAGATAATAGCCATGATTTCCATTGTCCAGTCAACAACACTCACTACCTTTTAGTTATGATTAATGAATTACTTTACATATCCTTGGGGTAGAATCAATACCTTCTACCTCTTACAAAACTTAACAACAACAACACACAAAAGTTTCTCAATGTTTGATATTCCTAACTTCATAAGTACAGAGAAGAGACCACCTTTTAAAAGCACCAATTTTAAGCAGTTCTGGAGTAACTTAGAATTTATTACAGCATAATAACTCCATTATGTCCGCAGGCTAATGTCACTATTGTTTAGTTAATGGTCATTATAGACTAGGAAATCAGAACTGCAAACATTAAATGCTTACCTAGGAAATGCATTTACAGCATGGGGAGGTGGGTATATAAAAGACGTTCATCTCCCAGCTGAATCTTCCTTGTCAAGTCTAATACTTAATTTACAGCAATTGGAAGTTATCATCAGTGTCTCATCTGAGATTCAATCAAGATGAATTAATGAGTTGGACATAGATTCACCAGAAAGAAAAGCTGAATCCTACACAAATATCAATAGTGCCCTAAAATACATCCACCGAAGTTAGTCAGTGTTGATGAAACTGGCAAACAAGGACAAACACTCATTTCTTTGCATTTCAGAACCTTAAATTGTTAAAAATGTATCCTGTTATTGGTATTACAAATGACTGTCATACATTGACAAGGCATGGTTTTCTTTAGAAAACTGTTGACAGTGACTGCAGAGATTTGGGCATATGCAGTGGAGCACAAAAGGCAAGAATCATGGCACTTCCAAAACCTTATGAAAAACTTTAATAACAGTTTAGCACTTTCGTTCCTTAAATGTCATGGAATTTCATCAGAACTATATTCAAATTCAAGAACATTAGTTAAATAGTTACTTTAAAAGTCATGTGATTACAGTTATCCACTAAAAATCTTATTTCAATTAATACAGTTAAAAGCACTTTATGCATCAAAATACTTCAGTTTTAAATGTGACTATATAGAGTAAGAATCATTTAATCCAGGAAAACTCATGGCATCCAACCTGATTTGCCATTCTAATTCACATTTTTCTAAATATTTGTCTATTATATACACCTGGACATCACTCTTCATGTCCTCAATAACTAAAAAAGCAAATGTGAATTAAAGTCATTGACATGTTTGAACAAAGCATTAGTAACCCTACATTTCTTTGTGTCTAACAAGTGCTCATATATCCACTCCTTTAATTTCCTGGAGGTCTCTACAATATAGAATGCAGAAAATGAATTACAAATAGCCAGATATACTACTTGTGTGGAATTACAAGAAAAAATGACCACTAATCTTAAAATTTTTGCCCCTAATAGTAAAATTGTCACATGTAATAATATTTGGGTATTGGGAGCAACTGCCACATTTTCTCATTCCCCGTATGCATCTCATATTATTCTCTTTGGTGTACTTACTCTGTTCCAGATAATTTTTAAAAGCTTTATTTTTCCTATAAATTATACAGGGTCTGTTACATATTTTCCTTAAAACTGAGCTATCTGTCTTAAAATTTTTTATTAACACAGTTTGTGATAGCTCTACTATCAAGTGAAAATGTAGTAACAAATACTCTGTTGCTTTCCAGTTCTGTTCTCCTTTTAGGAACAACCAAAGCATTACCTGAATCAATATTACTAGTACTTAGTATTGGTAAATATATGCCATTTCTTTCTTGCATATTACTTTCTCCCTGATCTCATTAATAAAGCTTATTGGGTACCCTCTCATAAAACATAGCTACCAAAAATCACATTCCTTATAAATAACATCCATATCTGAATTCATTCTAGCTAATTGGACTAACTGTCCTTTGACAACAGATTTTTTTCTGATGTTTTGGAAGCCAACTATTAAAATGTAGATATGAATTTGAAAATGTAGATTTTCTTTGGATATTCAAACAGAATCTTTTATTTGCAATGTCTTTGTCAATTCAATATCTAAATACACAGTTTTATCCTTATCACAATTATATGTTAATTTTAGGATTTCTACTGTATTATTAATGTACCTTATGAATTCCTGTAATGTATTAAAGGTGTTAACTCATAAAATAAAAATATCATCCAAGAGTCATGTATAAAGCACCGAGGAATCTGTATATTCACTAAAAATATATTGAGACTCCCAGTATACAATCTCAAAATTTTCAAAAATCAGGGAGCATGCTGCTCCCATGGGTATGCCAGTAACCTGTCTAAAAAATGTACCTTCAAAGTATATATATATTTTTTAAATCACCTCTATCTATACAGTATCAGCATTAATTTTATCAGGGTCAAGTCTGACATGCAAAGCTATGGAATGCATCATCATGGACCTAATAAACAAGGATATAGACAATCTCCAAACCCTGGATCCCACACAATTTGGTTTTGTGAAGGGTAGATCACGCCTGCTCAACTTGGTTGACTTCTTTGAGCCAGTTACCAGAGCTGTGGATGAAGGCAAGGTGGTTCATACAGCTTACTTTGATCTGGCCAAAGCCTTTGATACCATTCCCCGCTCAGGAATCATAGAAAAATTCACTAATCTAGGCATCAACCCCTATATCACTAGGTAGGTTGCAAACTGGCTCACAGATAGAACCCACAGTGTGAAAGTAGCTGACTCCAAGTCAGACTGCCAACCAGTCATGAGTGGAGTCCCACAGGGATTGGTCCTGGGTCCTCTCCAGTTTGGTATCTACTTCTCAGAAATCCAGCCCAACACGAAGGGACTCTGGCTGACAAAGTTCGCAGACAATTGCAAGTTGGGAGCCATTATAAACTACCCAAGTGATGTTGACATCCTACAGAAAGGCCTCACTGAGCTACAGAAAGGCCTCACTGAGACCAATGACTGGTGTCAGAACCATAGCCTTAAGCTCAATGCCAAAAATTGTGTCTTCATCCCCTTTGGGAAAAACCCAGTTCCCATGAACTACTACATCGATGATAGTCCACTGAGCACAGAAGGCGTTATAAGAGATCTGGGAACACAGGTTGACAGCAACCTCTCTTTTGACCACTACACTGCCACTGTGGTCAGTAAGTCCTTCTATGTGGCACATTTCATTACTAAGGGTTTTGCATCCAGGAAGAAAGAAGTCATTGTCTCCCTCTACTCTTCCCTCATTAGACCAATCATCGAGTGCAATGCCCCATTTGGCATGTACCTCACTTGACACCTGCAAAAACTGGAGAGGCCACAAAAGTACCTCACAAAGAGGATCCTAGGCCTTAAACACTTGTCCTATATGGACAGACTAAAAAAACTCCAACTATTCTCTGTCTCATATCGCCTACTTAGAGGCGATCTCTGCTTGACTTACAGACCCATATCTGACCCAGCTCTGTTAGAAATGCTACATCTAAAGAAATCCCAATCCCTCCAAACCACTTGCTCCAGAGACCTCAACGTCATTACCACAATCAGCAGAATGTGCTGGAGGGACAGGTTCATTACCCACAGACTGCCCATGCTATGGAATAGACTTCCCATACATGTCAAACTGAGCACCTCACTGGCCTTCTTCAAGAGAAATCTTGATGAGTGGATGGGAAATAGAAAATTCACATTGGGGATCACTCCAGTGACTACTCGACAGAGGCCCTGGAAACTAAGTTCAGGTGGCACAATGCCAGTGTAATCCTATGGGCTAGGCTTGTAAAGGCTCCACGGCCATTAGCCTAGTATGCACTTATGAACCTATGAACCTATGTCTGGCTCTTTAACCATTGCAAACCTTCTTCATGTGGTATTACTGAATACAGATTTTGAACATCAACAGTAATAAAAATTGCATCAACTGATTCAAGTTCATTTATTTTACTCAAGAAATGCCAGGAATCCTTGCAAATGTATAAAACATTATCCATACCCACCTTTAAAGTATTATTCAAACATTTAGCTATATAATAAGTCTTAGACCTTGTTGCATCAACAATTGGTCTAAATGGTGGGTTATCCAAACACTTATGGATCTTGGGAATGCCAAACACACCCGCTATCACTGATCTTTCATTTTCTTTATAAAATCATACTGTCTTTTAGATAAACTGAGCCTGCAATAACACATCCTCCAAAAGCATGTCAGTTTCTAGAGAAGGCGATATAGAGAAAGCGATATGTATTTCATCTCGAGACACTTCAGCATATGCGTCCTCCATTAATAAAGCATTCATCCAACTAATATAGTCCTCGCTGTTCATAATAACTAGCCCACTCCCCTTCTCAGGCTTCATTACCCTGATGTTTCAATCTTCACTTAATTCTTTGAGTAACTTAATTTATCTTCCAGACATATTATGGAATTTTTCTGTACGTGGTTGTTTCAATATATTCCTGATGTTTAATTCACATATTTTCTCAAATACCAGAATATTATAATTTAAAGGGGGTTAAAGCAACTGGGTCTGTGCATATTATCATGAACATCATGTATCCTATCACCTGAAAACCAAATTTAACTTGCAAGTAAACAACTTCAGATCCATCAAAGCTTCTAATATATTTGCTCTTCTAGCACGTAGATATATTAAGCCCTTAGCTAAAACATTTACATGACTGGAATTAATATTTTTAGATGAAAAGTGATATATTTTAAAGTCATTCAAACTACTGAGTACTAACTTGATGTGTTTGTTACAATCCAGCTCAGGTGATGAATCAACAACTCTTACTTCATATTGTTGAAATTGAGATAAAACATCCTTTTGGGTTTGGCACCCTGCTTGTAAATTAGTTTGTCATTCTCTTGCTGTCTCCCTAGATTCCTTTAATAATTTCTGCTCCATACCCTTTCTGATCTCCTCACTCCAGCTTGCTATAAAGGGGCAAATGATTGTGTGGTTCCATAAATGTATCTTCTGATGTGACATCCTGCTCACTTTCAATTGGATGGTTGTTAGTATCAATCACAGTGTTACCTCAGAAACCTGTTGGGTTTGGATATGCTGTTCTGCTCAAATAATTATCAGCATCTGTCCTGAGTATAGAGATTTTCCATTGCAATATAGTAGCACTCATTTTGTCTACATTAGTGAACATGTTACGGTAGCTCACTTAATAACTATCAAAATACCAAGTCCTCATGAACAGATCTCTTCAAAATGTCTATTTCATTGGACAGTTGCTCATTTTGTAGATTATTCAACTTAAAAATCAGTCTCATGATGTCACACCCGGCTCTGTCAAATATGTTTTACAGCTCCCGATGAAAATCATAGCCTTTGACTACTGCATTAAGATATCTCCACATACAAAGACCTTTTGGGAATTGGTTTAGTTTGACACTTTTCAACAAGTAGCTATTCGCCAGTTGCAACTTTTTAAATTTTAATAATTTCTTTTCATACACAGATATTCATGTATAGAACCTATAAGTTCAGTAGTAATGTCCGTTCCAACAGTGTCTATATTTAACTCAAATCGATTGGATTTCCATATATTAAACTCTAGGCTGAAGTTTAAAACCTGTCCATTCAACTGTGGTGAATTCATCTGTTCTTTAATTTAGATGATTTTGTTATCAGGATTTCACTGTTTCGTCTTTTGTATTAATTAAATGCTTTTAAATCATATATCTCCAGTGCTGTGGTTTCATTTAGTTTTTTAGTTTGTCATGTTTGGACAGTTTTGTGGTGGACAATCCCCAATGCAACAGATGTTATTATGCCTTTCGGTACACAGCCCTCAGCCATTAGTATATCACACCCAGCAACAAGATATGCAACTGTTTCCAGTTCTGTTTTACATAACATGCATTTGTCTGCTTCTCCCACATGTTTAATGGACATTGTAAACCAATGTGTATGCAGTCCTAGCCCACTAATATTAATCTTTCAGCTTTTGGTTTAAATTCACATCTCCTTAACCATTCCTGTGTCAGATTCTGATTGACATGAGCTTGTCCTAGGAGTTTTCTGTACTTGTAACTGTATTTATGGATTTTCCGTACTTTTTACATTCTCATCTGATCCTTCTCTTTATATTCTTTCTTTTGTTTTTATGGCACATTCAGTTGCTTCCTGATTTTTGTCTACTTCTGGTTTAGTTTCCATTCCATCTTGACACCAATATGCTTTTGATAAAATAAACACGGACGTCACAGTAGATATGTTTTCTTCCTGTCTCAAATTTTTTTCTGTGTTTGTATCTGGTGAGGTCAGCAGATATGTATGCAGTCCTATGACTGCAGATCTATACATGCTATCAATTTTGAGGAGGCCCATACCTCATTCAGAGCAAGGAACATATGATCTTGGTTATACTGATTTTTATACATCATTTGATAAGCATGTATTTTTCTTCTTTACCTGTCCAACTGATCCAATACCAATTTGGGGTCATTCAAACACCCCAAAACCATAATTTAGAACAGAAAAAGAAAATTGGCTTATAGTCTGGACTTTGTTCCCCGACGTAAGGGCTGTTTTCAGTATTAGTTGTAGTCTTCTATAATATTCCTTAGTGATTTTTGTTGACATTTGTTCATGTTTTATTGTCAATCCTTCATCAATTCCCAAATATTTATATACTCCCTCCTGCTCAAGTTCACTTATATTACATTCCTGTCTCGGACTGATATTTTTTTGGTGCTACAGCTTTCCTGCTTTAAATGTTGCTTTTGCACATTTATCAAGACCAAATGACACCTTATATTGTCTGAGATAGTTTCAACCACTTGCAGTTGTGCTTTCAGCTCTTCATCTAATGAGCTATAAAATTTTAAGCAACCACAGAAAGAAAATGAGAAGTCTTTACACCTTGTTGTTGTTGTGGTCTAGGAGACAAATTGTAACCATGGCCTAATCTGTTAAGTAGACAACTAAATGGGTTATGGGCAAGACAAAAGAGCAGCGGTGACAAACAGTCATTTTGGAATATCCCCTTTGAATTTTTATCCCTAGGATAATCATTTGTCCTTTATCATGGCTTTTTGAAAAGTGGTTTTCCACTCTTTCATGGTCACTGTAATGTAACTTATCAATGTAGGATGTATCTTATACTTCTGTAAGCACTCTTTTATCCATGAATATGGAATGCTGCCAAATGCTTTTTTGGAATCTAGTCATGGACTACTTAGATATCTCCCCTTTTTACAGTTTTCTATTATGACTTTATTTAAAAATAAATGATTCCTTTGTTCTACATGACTTTCTTTTGTAATCCATTTGAAAGGCAAGTTATTGGTCTATATTTTTAGGATAGCTTTCAGGTACAGTCTTAAGGAGGAATATCATTTTTCCTGCTGTTAACCAAGTTGGTGTCCATTCAGGGTGCACATATAAGTAGTCCTTACTCAAGTCTAAATCTACGTGTAAAGATATTAATACTTTTAGCCAGAAGTTAAGTACTGTATCTGTGCCTCAGATTTTCCAGGAGCTTTTCTTAACTTTGTTTCAATTTCTCCATCAATTACTTCATCCTGTTTCATATTCTGAACATTTGAAATTCTTACTGTTTCTTTTACTTCTTCTATCTGTTCAGCATCTTTGTTATGTTCCACAGGGTCTTCATAAATATTTCTCCAAAATGTGCGTACTTCTGTTTTTTTTTTTTTTTTTTTTGAGTTTCTATTCTTTTTGTTTTTTTCCCAGTTCTCTATAAAACTTTTTTTGGTCATCAGTGTGCTGCATATTTTGTATTTTTCTTTTATATTTATTTGCATATCTTCTAAGTTTTTGTGCCTGTGCTGATACCTTTAGAGTATTATTTGCAATGGTGCACAACAGATCCTGGTCTGTCTTAATACTGCTCATTGCTTTATCACATCTATCTTTCTAAGTATTTTTGTTGATCTGTTCACTCTTCTATACTCTTCTAACAATGACACTTCCTGTCTTAATTCCTTTATAGTTTTTTCTGTTCAATACTTCCCTAATGGCATTTGATTTTTTTCCCTTTCTTTCCCTTATTGCTCTGTATTTTTGTGGTAAGAATTTATCTCTTATTAATTTAGCTGCACAGTAATATATCCCATTTACTTCTGTTATATCACATGAATTTCTGTTAATGGTTTTGTTTACTGTGTCCATTTGTTTCATTAGACTTCTAACATTTTGGATCTTATTGACTTTCTGTAATCTATTTCTTTCATCAGTCTTGATATGTTATTCATCTCTATTATATCAAGCAACTCTTCCCTTCCCGTTTCTTGTGGGCATTCTACAGAAAGTTCCAAAACACCTTCCTGTGACATATTCGCTTCAGCTGCATCCTGAGTTATCCATTGCTTTTTCATATGGGAAATCACTGGTCAATTACTCTACAATATGGACTGTGACAGAGCTGCCACTGTTTTCTGCTCCTCCCCTTGCTGTGCATCTCTAACTGAACTTCTGCAATGGCTTACTACTGAAGGCTCCAGAGGTAACTGATGAAATGCTTCCTGTTCCATAAGTGTGTCCTTAATTTGGGTCCTCGTTGTTCCATCCTGAGATGTTGCTCCACTATGGGCTCAAATATAAATACTGAATGCAGACACAACATGGTCACTGGTGTGGTTCTGTATGGCTTTTCCTTGTCACATGGAAATTTGGCATCATATAAATATAACTAATAAAGCCTTGCAAAAAGTTGTACTAGTTCCAAAAACCAGGATGCATTTGAGGATTGGAAGTCCATCTGTGGGAATGCCCAGTTTAAAAAAATAGACAACAATGCAGTCAAAGAATCATTAAGGGTAAATGGAATTCTTTAGTTAAGAGATTGGTTTCAAAATGTTAATGTACCCGATTTTTTGATCAAATTCACAGACTGTTAGTGCATAACTAAGCAGGTTTTTTACCATTTTTATTTTTTATATTTTTGAGATCATTCAATCTAAATTTGTTCTTGCAATTGACACAATTTGCAAAATCATTGCACAATAAAGTTTATGCTGTGAAAATATAACTCTAAAGAAGCACTATATACAGCAGTTTTTCATGACTGTAGCTGTCACAGAGCATGTCACAGAGTGTTCAAGTGGTAATGATGATATACAGAAACAAGTCATTTTATCATCATGGTGGTCAGCTTACTGAGGCACTGAAAAAATAACTGGAGTGTTTATAATGAATGTATCAGAAAGCGCTATCAAGTTACCTGGCCATTACATCAAAACTGAAGTAGTTAACATCTTAACAGATTTAGTACACATAGATGTCTGCGGAGCAGGATCTACATCATAATGACTGAATGCTGAAACAGTCAACTTGCAGAACGTCAGTCTCGGAAGATTGAAAAGAATGAATTATGTCAGTAGCTGGTTTCTAAGATAGCAGTACAACAAGGAGTTTTGCACTTTTCTAGCTGTAGTGTAATCTTGGGGTTGGCATATATAATTATCTGGCCATGTGGGGGGTGCAGCGATGCTTGCACATGTATAAAATATGTTTAGTAGTGTTTTATATGTTTTGATGTTCTGCAAGTAAACCATTTCAGCAGCTGATCATACAACATAGTTCCCTGTGGACTATTTTACATGGTTGATATGCTACAATGTCTATGCCTTTTCTCCTTTCTGCACACTTTTATTTTAAGAATAAAATCCATTGACACACCATGAATCTTGCATTTTCCCCAAGTGAATCACTAGAAAAATGCCTTGCCTTAATATTAAAGACCCATGTTTGCAGAGGCTAAAGGTACTTCAAGCTTTCATGTCCTTCCCAGATGTCTTCACTTAATCCTGTTTGTTTTAAGTATTTAAGTTTTTCATTCACTATGTTTAGTAAGTTATACGTTTGCCTGTGTCACATGAGAATCACCTTCCATCAGAGCTATAACAGCCATATGCGCCTTTTTTGCAAAGACTTGAATGTTAACCAGGGCATACATTTTACTAGATAATGGAAGATCAAATATAATCTTTCCCTTTGTTTTGGATACAGCTTGGGCTGGTGCCAAACTATTTTAAGTTTGAATAAAGAAGAAATTGGAAACCAATAGTCATTTAGTAAGTTGAACTAGGAACTATTTAATTTTCAACAAAACACCATTGTTCAGATGTCATCCCAGAGATTTATTCATGGACATTTAATACTAGGGTTACTTGGCAACAAACCAGGACAGTATGATGTGCTGTATTTTGCACTTGTCAACAAAAGTTAATACCTGGAGCACACTGAGATGCAGTAACATATAAAGCTACAAGCAAAACAAACTCATAATAGTACAGAAGACTCACTGTTCCTCTTTTCACAGAGGGATGTCATTTTGTAATGTATTTCTAGGCTCCTTGCAATAAATCATATGTATTTTATACTAAAAATTGCGGTAACATATATATCCAAAGTATATGCAAGATGGAAAAATAATTAAATCTATTGGATTTAGCTAGCCAGATTAATACAATGGAATAGTTTTATTCTAGATGTTTCTCATATTTTTGCATATAGATTTCATGAGATACACTTGACTGATTTATCCTTATCCATAATTTAACCAAAATAATTCCACCAGTGCCTGACCAGGTATAAACCAAACAAATCCAAAGAAAACCAAGTCAGTCCAAAAGGAAACCACAAAGCAGTGTTTTAATAAATCCAAGTAAAACAGAGAATGGTTAAGCGCTTTCGTCTGTCAAATCAGACATATTCAGAACCACCTGAAGATGTCTGATTTGAGGACCACCTGAAGATGTTTGATTTGACAGACAAAAGCGCTTAACCATTCTCTGTTTTATTTGGATTTATTAAAACGCTGCTTTGTGGTTTCCTTTTGGACTGACTTGGTTTTCTTTGGTTTCTGTATGCCACTTACTGTTGTCTTCAACCTTGTCTCTAAATCATGGCAATGAATACTAATGGACTAAACATAGTATGTAGATTGCATTTATGCAACAATGCAAAACAGCCTGACTAGGACAGCCTATTTTCAGCAGAGGCCTGGGGAGAAATGCTCCAGATGCATATCTTTGCGAGAAAACCCATGTGAATACAGGGATGGCATGCAGATTGCACACAGAAGGCACCCCAGCCAAGAACTGAACAAGAGAACCTCTTACTGTGAAGCGACAAAGTTAACCACTGCACCACTGTGCTAGCCAATTGCCCATTAAAGATTTGAATGAGAGTAACATTATGCAAAGATACTGTTGCTTTTAGTGTGTTTTTAATCCCTTAAAAGCATCTTTCACCTTTGAAAGAAAGGTTATGTCTCTAAAGTTGGTTTCTGAGTGTTTGGAACAAAATTACTGTCTTTTGGTTTTCCTGGTTAGAGGTTGCCACAATGGAACTCTTGTCTGCTAATGATTGGCAGTGAATCTTTACAGTTTTTAGTTGCTAGCCTGGTGCCTAACCTTCAAAGGAGGCACACCCACACAAGCATGCACCTACCTGCATGTCTTTAAATTCACTCGACTATAGGGAGGATACGCAGAAGGTACTCCAGCTGAGAATTGAAGTGGAGGACCTCTTGCTGTAAGGCAACAATGCTAACTGCTGCACTACCACAGCCCCTCCCTATGAGGCTGTGTTTCATTTTTGCTCATTTTTATCAAGTAAGACTCACAAGGCATAAGAACTTGGAGGCACTAGCAGATTAAGATAACTGCTCAATGTCAGACAGAACCAAACACAAAATTGTAAGATAGCATTTTTAGCACAACTAACTGTAACACTCAATCCTGTACCTTCAGATTTGATAGAAATGTGGCAAGTGTTTCATTGAACTTTAACGATTACACATAGGTTCATAGGTTCATAGGTAGGTATTAGTCTATCTGCCTGAGGGGATTTATAAGCCTAGCCAGAGTGCATCGGCTTTCGCCGCCCCATTAATTAATTAACTGAGCCTCTGTCAATTAGAGCCAATGAAGTGATCCCAGGGGTGTATTTTCCATTACCCATTCACTCGTCAAGGTTTCTCTTGAATGTTTAGTGAATGAATTTTCTTCCTGCCATCTACATACACTAACCCCAAAAACCTTCACACAGCAATGCAAAATGGCATTTTCATGATGGAATGATATATTCGTAGGACCATAGCATTATGTGGTACTGTAAAAAATAGTACATTGGAAATTTTGGAAAAAAAACATCCAAAAATGCTAAACTTACAGGAATGTAAGTGGTTCCATGAATACATAGTTTATAACTTTAACCTTCTGTGGTATTTGGATGCAAAACCAATAAATAGTCATCTGTTTAGATAATACCATAATTAAAACAGAATGCATATTAAAAATTCCAAAAAGAAATGTGTTTTCTTCTGCCTCAGAAGTATGTGGAATTTTTGGTGGAGGAACATGCAATACAAAATAAAAGTTTATTTTATGTAAACTAATAAAGTTAAATATTAATGTGTGCAAATTATGGATGTCACTTTGTAAGTGCTATAAGGCACTTTGGGTTTTACATGGTACAGGTATTACCACAAACCCAGGGGCTGTAAGTTAGTCATACTTCTGAGCCATGCCTTTCAGTCTCTGGAAATGTAACAGCTGTGCTATCTATGTACAAGTGCCTTGTGATACTTGAGGTGTGTTTTCATATCTGTGTCATGCACATTCCATTGTACCATAATGGTTCCTTTTTGGCTTATGAGATTAGATGGGAAATGTAACCTTTTTTTCTTCTATCAGCTTAACATATTCAGCATTTTTGACTGTTGAAACAGGTACAACGTCATTAGCAGATAAGCAAATTAGCCAACTTCCTAAGAATGCAAATGAACTAAGACTATTTGACATAGCAAATTATAGCACCTAATTAATTAATGATTTTAGTACTAGCACTGCACTTCTTATAGAAGTGATCATGAAGTGTGCACCTCTAACAAGCTCTAAACAGTGCCATCAACATGTAAAAAATGTTAAACAGTGACCTAAGTCCAGATATTGTTATATCCAACTTTGAAAGGCAGTACAACACAATATTAGAAGCAGGGGTGGCTCGTGCTATTGGACTGCAGGACAGCAGTCCCCCCCAACTGCAAAAAGAAAATAAAAAAAATAAAAAAATAACATGAAGATTCCCTGAACGGACTCCACACATGCATGCGAGCATTCCTGGAACTACAAACACATGCGTGCAGAATCAAGACTGAGTTAAGAGCAGTCCGGATTAGACAGAAGGCAGCAGACTACAGAAATGCCCAGAAGTCTGTGCAATTAGACCTGCATAGACTGGAAGGGGACCAGACTGCAACATCTGCAGGCTGGATATCCAGCCTGCTCTCACGGAAATGTTTTCATTGTGGGGATTACGAATGAGCTGACTCTGGCTCATGGGAACATTTGGACTATGAATGGGACTTACAAAGCAGGGAATCCTCAATGGAGCTGGCTAGGACTTATTCAACAGACAAGGAGGTGTGTGTGTGTTGGCTGGGACTTATGCAAAAGGTAAGGAGGTGTGTGTGTGTGTGTGTGTGTGTGTGTGTGTGTGTGTGTGTGTGTGTGTGTGTGTGTGTGTGTGTGTGTGTGTGTGTGTCTCTGTGTGTGTGTGTGTGTGTGTGTGTGTGTGTGTGTGTGTGTGTGTGTGTGTGTGTGTGTGTGTGTGTGTGTGTGTGTGTGTGTGTGTGTGTAGTACCCCAGATAAATATACCTTGTGGCTAGAGAGACTCAAGTAACAGTAGTGGTTATAGAATAATTCAGACTCAGGCCCTGTACCTTGGGTGCAGGTAGGAAGAGCATGAATTCCCTACCTGCTATCACTTGTGAAAAACACTCAAAATGTTGCCCCATATTTTTGTTCTGTTCTATTCCTCATAAGATCTGTGGTTTTCTGGATTTAATTAATTAAATATTGACAGGTATTTGAACTTCAGACTTCATATTCTTCAGAAAGTACATGGTAACACAAAACCTTTTATTCTAGCAATTTTCTAAGTTTATAAGATCAATATTTGAAATGTCTCCCTATTTTTGGGTCTGTATTCCCCCATTATTGGCTTTGACCATTTTTTTTGTGCTAAGAGGTTGAGAGCTATGGTGAGAACTGAATTCACTGAATGTGTTTGGGGGCTGTATTCCCGCATTATTGGCTTTGTCCAAGTGTTTTGTGTTTAGAGTTTGAGAGCTATGGTGAAAACTGAATTCACTAAATGATAGCCATTTAAGTTAAATGTCTTCCAATGTTTCATGAAACAGTTGATTTGACATAGTGATATATTTCTCTGGCTGTATTGTACAGGGTCCTGGGTTCAAACCTTGGCAGTGCAATGCATGGTGGTGACACAGCGGTTTATTCTAGCAACTTTCCAAAATTATACAAGCAATATTTAAAATGTGTCCCGGGTTTTTGGGCTTTGGCTTTTTCCAGATTTCTTGTGTTGAAAGCTGATACAGTTAAGTGTCAAGTGGATTTTACAAGGAGCTGAGAGCTTCAGGGGAAGAGAAGTTTACTGTTGCTTGTGCTGAGTCGACTTGCATTAATAGCACAACAGGTAGTGTACTTGTTTTTGATGCAGAAGGCTGTGGGTTCTACTCCCACAGTATGTCAATACATTGCTGATACTATACTATGTTGTACTTTTAAAGGGGGTGGATGCTGCAGTCCTGAGAATGTCCTCTTTGGTAGAGATACCTAGTAACTATGAACCTGTTATCAGTTTGCCATCCATTCCATATTGCAATATAACTAGCTTATAATTTTTTAGTGTAACATGGGCAATTTATTCCTCAAGGGCAACAGGCACTTTATTTGCAGATGAAACAATGAAATATAATGTTGTTTGCTAACAGCAACCTCTTCATTAGTTACAGATCTCTTTAATGTGGAACTGTTTAAATGACTTTTACTTCTGCAGAGATTGTGCATATTTACTGATACTGTTGGATTGTAGAAGTTTGAGTAGACGTTTATGATGGAAATGTTCTAAATTGGGCAGTTTTGTCATTATTGGTGCATGCATTTTGTTTCATTGTTTACTGGTAAAATATTCAAAACAATAAATTTAAAATGCCCTCTAACAAAAGTACTATATTATACAAGGAATATAATTTAATACAATCAGGAAGGTGTATCAAAGAACACATGTATGTTTCCTTTGCAAGGGGCCTATGATTTGAAAACAGCCCACAATTAATCTTTATCTGCCACTGGCCAGATGTATTTTCTTTGAATGTGGATTTCAATGCTGTTTCAATGAATGTGAGTTTCAAGGTCAGAGAAGTTTTAACGCTAAGTCTGCTTTCATTCTGAGACTGCATTGCTTTGTTTAGCAGATGTCTATTGGTGTTTGTGCTCTAAAATGTAAAATAAAATTTTAAATGAAATCCAAATCATTGTAGAAGTAAAGCAGTATGCACATTATAGTGTTTATAGTAAATGGGAAGAAATAGCCAAATAATGGGACATTGCAATAGCTGCAGGAGGGAGGCCCCATTTGAACAAACTCAAAGACAACCCTGGCTAAACTATACCTCTCAACTGTCCAGATCTTTGCAGAATGAATAGATTTTTGTTTCTTATTTTTGGTTTGTTCCTCATAAAATTTGAGGTTTTCTGGCAAACCATTTAGGAATGAAGTCACTAAATAATGGCAGACATTGAGTTTCAGACTTCATACCCTTCAGAAAAATGCATGCTAATGCAAGACCATATTCTGTCAACTGTCTAAGTTTACACAAGAGCAATTTTTGGTACTGTTTGTATGTCCCCCCAATATATTTGGCCTTGCCCAGATTTTCTGCATTAAGAGGTCGATGCAATAAATTGCTTTATAGAATTAGGTGCACCTAAACCTCTCAACTGTCCCAGATTTTGGCTCAAAGTGTTGCTCGCCCCCTAATAATCCCTCCATAAAATGGAAAATTTGGAAGAAATCGTGGAGGGTTTACAATTAATAAGTAATTTTAATGATCAGAGTTATAGATTACTTTTAATTTCAGAAATGCATGTAGATTATCTTATTTTGTCAGCTGCTCAAGTTAACAGTACTAATATTAAAAAAGTGTGCCTTCTTTGACAGTTTCCCAGCTGTATTGTGTGACTATTTTATATTTTTGCATCACTTTTTTGGTCTATTTTTCATAAAACTGTGGTTTTCTGGCAGATAAGTGGCAAATGATTAAAGATTGATGTTAGAAAATAATGACAGACATTTGAGTTTCAGATTTCATACCCTTCAGAAAATCCCTACTAATACAATACCTACTATTTTACTATCTTTCTAAGTTTATAAGAGCAATATTTAAAATTGTCTTTATTTTTGGGCCTTTGTCCCAATTCTGTTTATGGTTTTGGCTAGATTTCTTGCTCTGAGGTTGAGAGGTATGACAAATGTGTCCAGACCATCACCGTTAGCCAGAGACATTTCAAATTGTGACATACTTGCACCCCACTCCCCGACATACTGACTCTGGATATGTCCAAGCAAGGCAAGGAGCAGTTATGCAGTGTAAGTGTGCAGAGTATTCCCCCATCCAAGGTAGACCACAAGTAAGACTGTTGCTTTTCATCTGTCCTTGATTTTCAGAATGTTCTGGTTTTCTGTCATATTTTTATACTGTTGATTTATGGTTCTTATTATTCAGAAAATGCATGCGGTCGCAGTGCCCTGTTGTTCTGTATTTAAGTAGCAATGCTTTAATGACCATCAGGTAAGCTTGTCTGAGATTGTAAGATGCAAGTAAGCTTTAATAAGTATACTGTTAAAGAATTACCAACATTGAAAGCCTTTTTGTTGTTGCCATGCCGAGAATATTTACATAACTAGATAATGTATAAGCCTTGGGTAATGAAATGCATATGACAGTATTTGTAATAAAGGACAGGATTACAGTATTTTCAGAACCTCATTACATTTGTTGGAGACTTGCAGTCATCTTTGCAGGCTTTACACGTAAACTAAACAGAATGCCAGTCTATCATGTGTGGTCCATAACCTGTGCAGTAATCCTTTATCATGTGTGGTCCATAACCTGTGCGTTAATACTTTAAGCAATTTGTCTTGAGCTTATTTCTTGTTTGCTGTTCATTTTTTACTTTGATCGTGTTTTCCCCATGAAACAAGTATATAGTTGTTTTCAGGCAGCAGGTATTTTTTTGGATAAGAAACATTTTTACAAGTGGGGGGTATCACAGAGATTGCTACTTTCAGCATGTTACTTGGTACTTTTATAAAGCTGAATATATATTATAATTATAACTGCAGTGCAAGGAGTAGTGGTTTGAGTTGAGTGCTGCTTGTTTTTTTATACTTGATTTTGACTGGCATTCCAGTAATGTATTTAAAAAGTAATTTATTTTTTAATGCCTCACAACCTTTTTGTTTCCATCTAAATATTAGGTAAGCTGTCATGTAGTCAATGCATTAAAATATATATTTTTTTCTTCTACACTTCATTTTGTCTTGATTGAACTCTCATAATGATGGTTTGGCACCCAGGGCAGCGTATTTAATTAAAGTCCCAATTTTTGCATTTTTTATCATAGCTCCACCCCTTTCTAGTTTTTCACAATCCTTCTTGTTGGCCCCACCCATTTAGCTGTCTCCTGCATCCCCCCTTTGATTTGAAGTCACCAGCCTCCACTGAGAAGTTGAAACAGGCAAGTTAAGCCTAGGGCCAATCCAGTGAGACAGAAGATATTAGCCAGAGAATGATGGCTTATGGTAGCAGGTCACTAACAGATGTGGAAAAAAGGTACAAGAAGCCAGAAAGGAATCAGTGTTCAAAGTGTGGGCCTCTCAGCACTTTCAGATATACTTGAAATCTTAACTACTCAATAATCCAAAATTCAAAGTACCATTGAGGACAGAGCGGTCGTATTTATGACTGAAACTCTACTTGTTTGTACTACAATGCAATAAAGGAAAAGAAAATATTGTAGACTGTTATTCATGGATGTAAATGATTCAGTTGTACTTATCAATAAGAGTAAGTAAAATTTGCTGTGACACTTATCAATAAGAGTACAGTAAATATCCCGTGGCCCTTATCAAAAAGAGTATGTGAAATAGCCTGTGGCACTTATCAATAAAAGTAGGGTAAATATCCTGTGGCACTTATCAATAAGAGTAGGTGAAATATCCTGTGGCAGCTATCAATACGAGTACAATAAATATCATGTGGCACTTATCAATAAGAGTAGGGTAAATATTCTGTGGAACTTATCAGTAAGAGTAGGGGGAAGATCCCATGGCACTTATCAATAAGAGTAGGTGGCATTTCTCCAGTGGAGTTAATAAATTTCTGTTAGGCAGTACAAAACTTTCTTTAGTGTACACTGAAAACTGGGCACTGGCCTAATGGGAATAACTGCATCAGCCAAGCACAACTGAATAAATAAATTAATATATCTATTTCTATGTTTATATCTATATCTATATTTATGTATATAATAGAGAGAAAGATTGATGTAGATATATTTGTCCACACATCCAATCAAACCCTTAGAGAATGAGGCAGAAATAAGATACAGAGAGGTAGACTATGTAAATATGATGGCTGAGTAATACAACTAAGGTTACCACCTGTCCCACTTTGTGAGGGACAGTCCCTCTTTGGGCAGTTGTGTCCTGACAAAAAATATTAAAAATGGCAAATGTCCTGAGATTGTAGGACATAATTATGTCCCATATTTTATGCAATAGTTGCATAAAACAGTTATTCTGTATCTAAAATACCTAAATGTTACAAGAAACAGAATAAGCAACTAAAATGCTACAAGAATAAGCTTTTATTTAGGCAAAAAAGTTAAGTTCTATCTTTTGTACTGACCGTGGGTATGTGTCGACCTGTAAAATCTGATGTGTGTCCCGAAAATGTCCATTGGCCATTTGAAAAGGTGGCAACCCTAAATACAACCTAAGGATAATGACACTTAGAGGGAAAAGCAGAAGCTTGAAATGATAGCACACTGAAGGAATCTAGAGAATGATGCACAAATGATACATGCCTTAACAGAATAAAGAGGAGACTGCTGCAGAAATGTTAAGAAGGTATGAGGCATGCCAGGGAGGAGTAACAATGTCTGTAAATGGAACTATTTGCTGAAATGGAGCAGGATGATTATGTCAAAACAGCTGCAGTAGAGAATTATGTGTTTGCTTGTTTGCTTACATATTTATTTATTTTGTCATTATTTTCTGGTATAATCTGATTGGCCAGTAATCATTTCCACAGAAGCTAGAAATAAATACCTCAGAAGGTATTAAGAGTACAAGATATTCACAGAGAAATACCATTAGAGTAATTGCAGTACAGAAATGCAAGTGATTTCAAGACAAAACTGAAAATATTACCAGAGTACATTTTAATAATGAAAATATGTGCCATGACATATCTAATAAATGATACATAGGACAACATTTATAGAAACAGCATATAAAGCACATTTATGCAGTGAAAAGTACACCAAGGATTAAAAACAAGATTTAGTTTCCCTGCATGAATAAAATGAGAAATTGTGCAAGGCTGTTAGGTTAAAGCAGTACACAACACAGCAGACGTGCAAGTGTAAATGTCAGAAATACCTGTGGATGCATGGATTCATATATACGTAAACTTTTCTTTGTATTTACTCTCAGCTGGCCAGATTTTCACAGAAATTCCAGATTTTTGCCTCATATTTTTGTTGTGTTCCTCATAAATTTTGTGATTTTTCTGACCAATCACTGAGATAATCTGAGGATTGAAGTCACTAAATAAAGACATGTATTTGAGCTTCAGGCTTTAAATCCTTCAGAAAATGCATGCTAACACAACCCTGTTATTCTGGCAACTTCCTAAATTTATAAGAGCAGTATTCAAAATTTGTCCCTATTTTTTGGCCTTTGCTCCCCATTTTGAAAGGCTTTTTCTGGATTTTCAACACAAAGAGGTTGAGAGACATCCCTTTGCATATCAAGGACTCTGCTCGTGTTAGATGATGAATATTCAAGACTTCCCATTAGTGAGTCTTGACATCCACATCACTTCATTAAGTATTGCTAGTTTTCAAGAGAGCCATTTACACTTCTATGATGCCAGAAATTACAAAGACTGAAAGTAGAATTTCTTTCACTCCATTTTGGCCTTGAAGTAATGCAGTGGTAGAAATATAGTAATAAAAGTAGAACCACAAAATTACCTGCATTCAGACATTCCATTGAAACAGCAGATATCAGGAAACTTAGAAGGTTTAGGAGTTCCATATATTCTACAAAAGTGTTAGCTATAGCTAGCTTAATGTTTAAGTTTGAGTAGAGAAATAAAACTTACAATGAGTGTACCTAGGGTTACACCAATGAGGAAGTGAGAAAATAGAATGTAATCAAAAAGACAAAAATGAAAAAATATGCAGACTTAAAAATGATAGGTCACAGAGCATTCTTTTCAAGAAGGCTTGACTATTTACTAAGAATTAAAAGACATAAAAGGTTCATATCCTTCTTCAGCTGAGGCTCTTGCTTTGTGCATTACATCAAAGGCTCTGTCATGACTGTGAACAATGAGGGAGTGCATAATGTGACATTATAACTTCCTAAATCACTTGGTGATGATTTGATAGACTACAATAGTGACCCCAGTTATACCAATGACCAGACAGCCATTGTTCATTCAGATAGGCCTATATAAATCCCTAAGAGATTCCAAAGGACCTTAACAATCCCATCATTTCTCAATTACTATATTCACATTAGAGTAATTTAACCAGTTACTATTTCACACATTAAAACAAAACTGGGCAAGTTCAGACTTTACGTGTAGTTTATGCATTCCCACTATAGGAAAAATGCATGGTCTTTAGGAAGTAATTATAAGACGTTGTTAAATCTAGTCTTTTAAAATGTATTAATGCTTAAAAACATCAGGATACAGTACTGTAGAAAATCAGTTGTTATCAACAATTTAATAAAACGTCCTAGAGAAGGAATTTATTTCATAATGAGAACAAGTCATGTCATGATGCTAACTAGGGGGAAAATAACTATAATTAATGTAGTATTTAAATTGTGGCAAATTAAAAAAAAAAGGTTCTCTTTCAATATTCAAGAGCCAATATTGTGAGTCCTAAAACTCTGAGAAATTCAAGTTGACTTGGGGTGATATCCTAAATCTGAAATTACTGAATTTTAGAGAATTCCACCTTCTTTGGGGTACAGTACTCACAGAGTTAGTACATGTAAGCAGCGTGAGTATGGAGGTGCTGTGATATTGCCACCACATGGAGGTGGTGCGGACAGCTTACCTCCTGCAGAAATGATTTAGTGTATATCAGCACGGTTCACACTTTACTATTACATGTGCAGAATGCTGCTTAATGTTTTAGAGCTATGGGCCTCACAATGTGGAGTCTGAAACTTCTAAAAGAGTATCTTCGAAAATATTCATAAGTTCATAGGTAGGTACCAGGCTATCTGCCTGAAGGCATTTATAAGCCTAGCCAGAATGTGTTGGCTTTCGCCGCCCCCTTTGATTAGTTCCCTGTGCCTCTGTCCAGCAGAGCCACGGAAATGATCCCCGGGGTAAACTTTCTGTTTCCCATCCACTTGTCAAGGTTTCTCTTGAAGAGTGTTAGTGAGGATCTCTGCCTAATGTAGATTGGAATATAGTTCCAAAGCATGTGAAGTGTATGGGACAGGAATCTATCCCTCCAGCACGTCCTATTTATTGTTATGGTGAGGTTTAGATCCCTAGAGTGTATGGCTCGAGGGGATATGGTTTTCTTTAGGGGGAGAATGTCCATCAATTCTGGGTTGGACATGGCCTTGTATGTCAGGCAGAGATCACCTCTGAGTAGGTGGTATGTAACCGAGTACAGCTGGAGTTTCTTCAGTCGAGCTGCATATGGCATCTATTTGTGGCCAGTGATCCTGATGGTGAGGTACTTCTGTGGTCTTTCCAGCTGTTGCAGGTGTCTTGTAAGGTACATCCCAAATGGGGCATTGTACTCTATGATGGGTCTGATGAGTGATGAGTAGAGTGGTACAATGACCTCTTTTGATGTGGATGTGAACCCTTTTGTGATTAGGTGGGCCACATAGAAGGATTTTCTAACCACTTTGGCAATGTGATTATCAAAGGAGAGATTACTATCTACTTGGGTCCCCAGATCCATTATTATGTCTTCTGTATTTAGGGGACTACCACCTATGTGGTAATTTGTGTGTACTTTATTTTTTCCAAAGGGGATGACTATGCAATTTTTGGCATTTAGCTTGAGGCCATGATTTTGACGCCAGGTATCCGTCTCAGTGGGACCCTTTTGGAAGATGTCTGCATTAGCTGGAGAGTCAATTATAACCCCAAGTTTGCAGTCGTCTGCGAACTTGGTCAGCCATAGTCCTCCTGTGATTGCCTGTACCTCTGAGAAGTATATGCTGAACAGGAAGGGTCCTAGGACTGAGCCCTGGGGAACGCCACTTGTAAGCGGTTTAGAGCCGGACCTAGCTCCCGCAACTCTCACTATGTGGGTTCTGTCCGTGAGCCAGTTTGCAACCCATCTTGTGACATAGGGGTTTATGTTCAGGCTGGTGAGCTTGTCTATAATACCAGAATGGGGAATGGTGCTGAAGGCCTTTGCGAGGTCTAGGTAGGCTGTGTGTACCACCTTTCCATCATCTATAGCCTTGGTAACTGTCTCAAAGAAGTCCACCAGGTTTAGGAGGCATGATCTGCCCTTAACAAAGCCGAACTGTGTAGGGTCCAGTGTTTGGAGGTTCCCAATGTCTCTGTTAATGAGTTCCATGATGATGCACTCCATAGCCTTGCAGACAAAGCTAGTCAGGTTTATAGGGCGATAGTTCCCAGGGTCTGTTGTGGCTCCACCTTTGTGGAGCGGAATAACTGTTACTGTGTGCCACTCTATGGGAACGTAGCCTGTGGAGAGGCTGAGTTTGAACAGTGTGTTTAGGTGAGGGGTTAGTTCATCTTTGAGCTCGTGTAGGATGCAGCCTGGGACACAGTCCGGTCCCATTGATGCTGTGGGTTTGGCTTTGGAGAGGGCTGTTTTAACCTGAGTGTCTGTGATTTCAGGGGCTCTACATTCTTCTGGTATGGTTATGGGCCCTTTTGGGGGTGGGGGGGTGAAGTTTGCACTGAACCTGTCTGCCAGGATGTTGGCAATATTGTTCAGTGTATATTGTGTCATTCTGCACTAACTCTGAGCAGATCTGGGCATTGCCACTTAGATTCTTCACATAGCTAAAGAATGCCTTGTGGTTATCTTTGGAGTCCTTGGCAATTTTTATTTCGAAGCTCGCCTTGAATGATTTTATGAGGGATCATAGTTTCTTGCTGATACTGATCAGGGATGTCTTCCCTTCTTGGGATTTTACTCTTTTCTGTACTAGTTCCCTCCTTCTATTGTATAGCTTGTTTATGGAAGGGGTCCACCAGACTGGTTTCTTTTTCTTGGAGGAGTGAGTCTTGGTTTTGCTTGGGATAGCACGATCCATGCATTTTTGTAGGTGCCCATAGAATGAATGCATTAGTAAAGGGTTTTGCAGCTTGGACAGCATTATCCTTTAGCATGGGGGCTTTGAAACTTTCCACCTCGATCTTAAGTAATGTGAAGTTTGCTTTTGAAATGTTTTTCACTGTGGTTTCCTTGTCCAGGGGTGGGGGTGGACTGTGGATATCCAGAGTGATTTGTTTATGGTCAGATCTAACCAGTGAGGGGTTGACCTCCGGTGTGGAACACCGGTCGCCCATGTTGGTGATGACCAGGTCCAATATCTTGTCACCTCTGGTGGGTGTGTTAACCAGATGATCCAGGGCATTTGAGTTTATAAATTCTAGGAAATGTTGGGCAAGGGAGTTAGTACTTGAGTAGTTCTCCCAGTTAATGTTTGGGTAATTGAAATCATGCAATAGTAGGGTGTTTGGTAGGACCTTTATGTTTCCCAGTGTCTCCAGAAACGTGGAATGGGGGTCCTGGGACATGGTGGGTGATCTGTAGCAAGCTACAATTTGAATTGCAGTTTTGCCCATTGTTAGTTGCATGTGGATGATCTCTGAAGCATCGTGCTGTGTCACTAACCTGGAGGTGTGGGTATCCTTGATGAATATGGATACACCCCCGCCTTTTGTATTTTGGTCCAGGTTCTGTGGTCGAAATGTATGGTATGAGTTGTAGCCTGGTAGTGCTGGGGTACTTTCTGGACCCTTAAACCAGGTTTCTGTTACTGCACATATATCAATTTTCTCCATACTGAGGAGTGCCTCAAGTGCGTGCATTTTGAGGTTTAGACCTCTGGCATTGAGTAGCATTACCGTCAGTTTTTTGTTACTTGTGCTATTTACAGTGGTGGGTTTGTCTTTTGAACCTTGCCTAAAAAAGGCACTATGGGGGTGGCAAGAGCCTTGGCCAGTGTTTGAATGCCTAAGGGTGACAGGTGCAAGCCATCTCTAGTGAAGCAGCGTGGCTTGTCGAGCATGTCATCTCAGACGTTTGCCGGGAAAGTGTCCTAAATGCAGTATAGAAAGCTACTATAACATATAAACATGTCCAGGACTGCAGCTAAAATTGGAATAAATGTTTCCACAAATTATAATTTTGCAGCTGGTCCGCCAAGCAGTCAAAATATATGAATAAACTTGTACTAGTTCAATAACATTCAGAATAATTACTTGGCAGAATATTTAAAATATGAAGCTACATATTTCTCAAGTACAAGAACTGGCTATAACATAAATATCTAAGTCCAACATATGGTAAGTCCATGATAAGATGTAAGTTTCTCCATTATACTGTCCATATCATGTGAAATCTTCTTCAGCTTTGGAAACACCCTGCGTTTTGCCTGCAAGCATTGGGTTGTATATAAGGGAAAAAATTAAGGAAATCTCTTGCAGATTACTCAACTGAGTTGTTTTATAGAACTTTACTGATATATGTAGTGCTATAAACTTTAATACATTATCTTTACTTGTAAAGTCCACCCCAAAATTTAAGATACACCACTGCCAGGGCAGGTACTGTGCCAATAGCAGTATTAGCTTTGGAACTATTAAAAAAAGTGAGAAAACAGCTTCTAAGTGCCACTAAAGTTCTAAGACTAAAATTTTAGCATGGTTCTTGAAGTGCAAAATTTGGTTAAAATGAGTGGAATAAGCACATAAAATTTGCAATACCCATAAAAGGAAAATATCTCTATGAATACAAGGGTCTATATTATATATTCTAAGTTTCAAAACTTTGAATCCCATATGTTTGATAACATATGATTGAAGTTTAAAAGTCCTAATATATAATAAAAGAAAAAAAAAATTACCTTAATGGTGCAGGCAGGGGGGAAATTCTCCCATTCCGCACCGAACAGCACCATTACATTTAACCTTTGAACTCTTGAAATATTGATCATATGGTGACGACCATATGACATTCGACATTTCAAGTGTTCAGAGTTCTAATAGGAACCCAAATACAACTGTCTGGCATAAGGCCACCCCAGTGGTCCATAATCTCAAATTGACAACAGGAATAGCAAACCTACTGTGGACCTACCCCTGGTCTAATCCATGTCTTCTTATATTCAAATATGTCACAAAACAGAATTAATGGAGTTATCATTGAAAGCAAATGGGTGAATAACACCAATAAACTAACTAAGCTAACTACGAATGCATTTCAAAAACTATCTATACTCAATGGCTCTCTATAAAAGATACCAAGAAGAAATAAGATGCCTGCCTTTATCCCATAAATGACTAGATTAAACCACAAAGTAAATTGAATATTTAAAACATGAGGATGAAAATACTATGTGCAAATATGCAGATTGGCCTATAACAGGAAAGAGACAGAAGAGTTTGTTTGTGTTTTTCAGCTTTTCCTGGTTAGGGGTCGCCACAGCGGAACACCAGTCTGCTAATGATTGGCAGTTGATTTTTATGTACCGGTT
>NC_056729.1:1997613835-1997658835 GCF_019279795.1 Protopterus annectens | reverse complement strand
TTCTCCTAATTTTCTATGCATTGTATGTGTGTGTGTGTGTGTGTGTGTGTGTGTGTGTGTGTGTGTGTATGTATATATATATATATATATATATATACATATATATATATATATATGGTTCTACCTCACATAAACGAAACACCACAACACCGACAACGCAATCACCGACACCACATAACCGACAGTACAAAAACACGAAATCCCACATGCCCGACAACGAAATAACCGACGGTACACAAACACGAAACCTCATACACTTCACACACCACAATCAACAACCAAAACACATTCCCGTCCAAAACCACATACACAACACAAGCACACCAAAATCCCTACAAACCCACACTAAACCATACATACACAACTACCTACAACCCTGACCCAAACCCTAACCCTAAGGTCCGTCACTACCGCACACTTACCTGACCCGCTCCCTAACCCTAACTCACTTATCCGCCTAACCCAAACACAATCACTACCGCACACTTACCTGACCCGCTCCCTAACCCTAACTCACTTATCCCGCCCTAACCCAAACACAATCACTACCGCACTTACCTGACCCGCTCCTAACCCTAACTCACTTAACCCACCCCTATCCCCACTTACCTTACTCGCACCCTAACGTCCGTCACTACATACTTACACAGCCTTTTCCCATTTCGGCATCCTCGGCGTCGGTGCTTTCATCCGTCAGGTCGGTCTTCTGCTTGTCGATCTTCTAGGTCCTGTCGCATCGGTCTTCTGCGCTGTCGATCTTCTGGGGCTCGCGATTTCCTGTCGATGTTCGTTGTCGTTGAAGTGAGGTAGAACCATATATATATATATATATATATATATATATATATATATATATATATATATATATATATATATACAGCTTCTTGATTTTTATGAGCAGCTATATGCATGATTGCATTTTTTTGCATTTGCCTTGTTAACCAAGTTTGTGGCTAAATAAACAAATACATAAATAAACATTTCCTTTTCCTGTAATAGTGACAGTAATATGCATACTTTATTCAACTTCTTCTGTGTCTCAGTGAGTCTCAGCTTATCTTGCCAGTTTCAGTTCTTCAGGAATTCAACTAGATGAGAAGCAACTAAACATTTTTAAAGAAGGGTAATGCACTCTACATCCCCATATGAGGGGCAAGTCCTCTACACCCCCCTGCACTTATTTATGGCAGATCCACGATTGTGCAACCACAGTGAAAAGAGAAGCTCATACAGTTAAAGGAAATATTTGCTAGTGTACACATACAAACCACAACAGCAGTGATCTACTATGGAAAAGGCAATCAGGATTTCAACATCCAGCAGTTGAACTCAGCAAGCTATGTCTCAATGAAATATACAGAAGGCATTTATTCTGGTTTACTAGGCTATGTGTAATTCCGAAGATTTGGTATATTGAGCATACAGTACTCATTTCATTCAAGTTACTGCAAAGATTTGGATAGACAGAGAATATTATTTGCAACAAATTAACTGAAGGAAATAAAACAGGTACTCAGTACTGTGAATGTGTCAGCCTGGCAAGGGAAATATGCATAACTGTAAATATTCTCTTTGGCAGTTTATTGCAGAGTTTGAAACACTGGTATTTACATAAAGGTCCACAAGTTTACATCTTAAAGCCCAAAAGCAGTGTTTCTATCATTTTTTTCTGAAAACGCCATATCAATGAGCAACAACAGGTTTGCTAACATAATCATCTTTTTCAGACTTTTGACTGCTGTGGCTATGTTTCATATGTTATGAAGTGTCTTAGTCACATTTTGAATGACATTTCGGATATACTCTCATGTGCAGTCTAAAATGTTCAAGACTGAAAGTCATATATTTTAACAAAAAAAGGTACTCCTTTTTTCATTTTGATCAACCCAGCCTAGTAAAGGCAAATTCCTTGACTGAAGATAGCTTTTGCTTTCTAGTTCAAAATAGTTTTATCAAAGTACGGAGTTCAGTATTGTGGGGTTAGTCTGCTGTGCTACTGTCTTCACAAATGTAATTGTGTTGTTCCCCACAAGATATCCTTTACTGTGCCACCTAAACTCCATCTCCAGTACTGTTGTGATGTGAGACTTGTCCTTTCAGTTATATTGCACTGAAAGTGTAGGGGGAGGAAGTCAGCCACATAAGAATGTGAAAGTTTTGCAGCTGCATAAAGCACTACTACTTTTAACAACATTCTGAAAATGTTCAGTGGTCAAAATGCATAAATTCTTATCTTTGACTGAATCAAAATGAGACTTATTGAATCTCATTTTAACACAGTGAGTCCAATTCTAGAGACTTCCTTTCATTGTAAGTCACTGACTCCAGTGTAAGGCATTTCTATAAAGCAGACTAAAAGTGGACCAGATTCCAAAAGACTTGGTCTCAGCCTAAGTGACTTAAAAAGTTTTGTTTTAGCATTTTCAATATTCTTATGATAAAACAAAGTAGTTCCTGAAACAATTTACTGACCAAGCAGTCTTAATCACACCAGTATTTATTTTGTTTTTCATTATTCACAGATTCATCAATTTCTTCTGCTGTATTACTTAAATTTTTCACTTGAAATGTCTTCACTCCTTCCAACAATGGCTTTAAAGCTTCGCATAAACTTCTCAGATTATTAAACACATGGATTCAAAGATTTGAGTCTTATCCTAATGTAAGAGAGCTTAACAAACTAGAAAATGTAGTTAACAATGCTCATTTACATTACAGATGAAGAAACAGTTAAGGAAATAAAACACTTAGTCTTAAGGTGGTGCTGCGGTAGTGTTGTCGCATCACAGTAAGACGTTGTCCTGTTCGATTCTCAGCTAAAGCGTCTTTTGTGTGGAGACATGCGTGAATGGGCGTACCTTCATTGAAGGTTGTGCATCAGGGCTGGCAACTCAGCACGTAAAAATCTACTGCCAGTCATTAGCGGACCAGAGTTCCGCTGTGGCGACCCCTAACCGGGAAAAGCCGAAAGACACAACAGTCTTAAGGAGGAAAAGAAAAGCAAGATTTCTGTCCTGAAAAACAAAATTCAAGCATGCTGTGAGCCAAACAATAGTCATCTTTAAGTACAGCATTTATTTTTCACAAAAAATGATAGGGGACCAGTAGTTAGATGAGGCTTATCTAACTAAATTAAAGTACAAAGTAGAAGACTATGGGATTGGCAGCCTACCTGATAGAAATGTTTCTGGAAAAAGACAACAACCAAAATGCTGGTGAACATATTGCATCTAAGGTTAAACAAACAGGCACAAATTATACCTAGTGCACACAATGTGACATCAGTCAAAAGAAAACATGCTGAAAAGCATTTAATTGAGTTTATAGGCATTGGGCGTCATACACAGTTCATAAGCATTTGAAAATGTTGAAATGTAGTTTTGAAGAAAGGTATTCATGGTTTGGAAGCAAAAGGAAGAATAAAATCAAAATATCTGTGGGCACAGCTGAGTTGCGTACAGTAAATTTTATTTATGTATTTATTTATTTATTTGTTTTACATTTGTTTACCAGGATAGTCTGACTGGATACATGTCCATTTTCAGCGGAGGCCCGGGCAGAAAAGCTCCACATAGTCAAACATACAAAAGGTTACACAAGAAGTTAGAAAACAATTAAAATATATAAAAAAGTGGTAATATACCTTATGTACATTGGTTTAGAAGTGTTCCCTAGTAGGGACTCACAGTTCTCATGGACAGACATACAAAGGTTACACAAGAAGTTAGAAAACAAATTAGAATATATAAAAACAAAGTGATAATATATCTTATGTACATTGGTTTAGTAATCTTCCCTAGTAGGGACTCACAGTTCTCATGGATAGAGACAATTACAAGATTGTAACTCACAGTTAGTCCCTAGTAGGGACTCACAGTTCTCATGGACAGACGCAATTGCAAGTAAGATTGGATACATAGCATGGTGATGTAGTTAGATGTTCTGATAATTACTGATTATACTATGAAAATTACTGATTATGCTATTGTTTTATAACTTAATCTGGGTAGGTACATGGGCATACCCAGTTCAATTTGAGATACTGTTTGAGGTTTTTTTTTTTAAGAGACTTTTGGAGGATTGTAGGGCTGTAGGGTTGTAGGGTTTATATATTATATGCTATCATTACTTCTACAAATGATAAACACTAGTCAGAAAAAATCCTGATTAAATGTATAAGTGCTGTGTTTCAGTGTGATGCAGGGTCTGAATCGACTATATCCTCTCAATCTACATTTCATGCATTTAGTCTGTCTGGCAGTTGACTTAGAGGATTAAGGAGCAGTTAATGAGCTGTATCTGTATTTATGTGGTGCAATGTCTGATTTCCTCAACTTCCATTGTCTAAATGTGCTCCGCTGAGCAAGTCACTTAACCACATATCACTCCTGGCCTGAGTCTGAAAAAGGCCCATGGAGACCAGTGCTCTACCCCAGAAAATAAATAAAAATCTGTTTAATAAAGAGTGCAAGTCAGCATGCGTGCACTTAACATACTCATGATATAAATTCTAACCTTTGGGGTAGCTTTGGCTGGATCATGAGTATAGAAGAAAGGAGATCAGATTAAGGGTCCTCTCCTATTTTCAATCTTCTCCAACTAGCCTTACACTGCCACCCACCAGGCCACTACCATACAATACCCTGATGACTCCACACTTATATGCACAGCCCCCTGTCTTTCTAAACTCCAAGAAATAACTCAAAAGTCCTTTACAGAGGTAGAATCTTGGCTTTCTAATGCTCAGTTAATCCTCAATCCCAATAAAACTAAACTTGTGATTTTTCTCACACAGCAAACCATCAGACCTCCTGTTCATTCTTCTAATAACAGAAACAGACCCTGTTTCTCACACTAAGTTTCTTGGTGTTACAATCAATAACAAAATGAGATTTGACAAACACATTACCCTAACTATAAAAAAAAGTTCACATTACATTAGGCTCTCCCTATAGGGTCAAACCCTTCCTCACTGACTCCAGAACACACCTACTCTCTACGCTTCTTTATGCCTCACCCGTTCTCACTAACCTGTACAAAATAGACCTGGCAAAACTAGATGGCTACTACAAAAAAACTGACAGCCTCACCACCAATTCTCCTCATAGATCCCATCACTGTACTGCCCTATGCCAACTAAACTGTCTCCCGAATTACCTCACATACACCCAACTCATTATGACCCATGGCATACTTTACCTCCCAGACAGGTGTCCTGCACTCCACAATCTACTTCAACTCCAATCTAATAAAAGACTACTTAGATCTTCTGAGAAATTCCTCTTATAAGTCACAAAAGCTAACATTTTTTCTGGTGATTCTCTTTACTCCAACTACATTGCCAAAACATGAAACTCAATTCCTCAAAACATACTTACCATACCAAATCACCTACAGTTCAAATTTCTCCTCAAATTCCATCTATCTAATTCTTAGCTCTGTTCCTACCTCACACCTGGATGACCCCCCCCCCTTACTGCCATCTTTATAGGCTTTCTTTCTCTGCACTTCACTGTTGATTTTTTACTCACTTAACCTGATAGGATTCTTTCTTTCCCATCTATTTTATTTTATTTATTTATTTTATTTTATTTTACATTTGTTGATTGGGCTAGTCTAACTGGATATATGTCCATTTTCAGTAGAGGCCCGGGGAGGAAAGCTCTAAGCATTAGCAGTGACAAAAATTACAATAATTCTAATCTATATAAATAAATCTAATTTCCCCTGCTACACTCTCCCTCTCTAGATTCTCTGTCTATTCCTTTGTGCCTCATCATTTTTCTCTTTCTTTCTTTCTTACTGAACTTCTCTACTACATCCTATTCTAAGCTTATATCTCTCTTACTTATAGAAACCTGTATTTATCTACTACCCTCCTTCCTCCTCTTGTATAGTCAACTGTTCTGTCTGTTCTTGAATATCTCTATTTATTCCTTGTTATCCGTGTAAGTTCCACAACTGTATGAGCATTTGTATTGTATAATTTATTTGCTTTTATCTTTATTCTGTTTGGAGCTTTTCCCTCCGGGCCTCCACTGAAAAAGGGCCTGTGCCCAATCGGACTTTCCCAGTCAACAAACATTAAATAAATAAATAGTATCTTTGGAAAACAAAATAAAGCAATCTCACATTTTGTATCACAATGCCTGTGAGGGATTTGGTATAAGTAAAATAATTCATGTAGCTGAGCTGTCCAGCAATTCACTAGATGGAACAACAAAATAAATGCCAAAGGTTAAGAACTGTAATCTGATAATAGTGAAGTGTTAAAGAGTCAGATTATGTTTATTATTGGAAAGTATAGTCACAGAGACACTGGGCACATTTATGCATTTGCAAATAACGCCCTTCTCAAATGATATGAGTTAGCTGCTGTATCATATGCTAAGAGATGTAACTTAGCTATAAAAAGGCACATGGTCTTGACAAAAAAGAAGCATGATGTTAAAGTGATAATACCGATGAGAATTGCAGATGAAAATCAGATTTCTAGTAAAGTCCTCTAAAGCTAGTTATGAGGCTAAATTAGCTTCCCTAGCTAAAGACAGTCATAAGGCATTCTTTAGCTACAGCTGAAATCTAAAAGGGAATACCAAGCTATGTGCCAAAGTTATAGTCAACGGTACCACTCACACTGAACCTGAGGAAATTGTCAACTTGTTAGCTGACATATTTGGTGCAAACTTCACCCCCCCCCCCGTCCCCACCAACCATACCCCAAGGTACATCTGACACCTGTCCTCTCCAGAGTATCTCCAATGAGCAGGTCATATCTGCACTGTCCAGGGCCAAAATCACAGTCTCTATGGGACCAGATAACATCCGAGAATATTTACTAAACAACCTAAAACATGACCTAGCAGATCCACTTGGCATTCTCTTTAACCATAGCCTGAGCATTGACTTTGTTTCAGCAGAGTGGAGAGCAGCAACTGTAATCTCTTTGCACAAAGGGGGCACATCAACTGACTGTGGGAACTATAGACCCATAAGCCTAACCAGCCTTATCTGCAAGGCCATGGAAAGAATCAACAAGGACACAGACAACCTTCAAACTCTCGAGCCAACCAAGTTTGTCTTTGTTAACAGTAGATCATGCCTACCAAACCTAGTGGAATTTTCAAGAATGCCATCAAAGCCTTGGATGAAGGCAAAGCAGTACATACTGCCTATCTTGACTCAGTCAAAGCTTCTAAAACAATCCCTCAGCTATCATCGAGATACTCTCCCAGCTGACCCCCTGTTGTAGCAGTAAGTAGCTCTCCACATAAATCACAAAAACTGATAGGCCAAAAAAGAGCCATACCAATGACAGAGTGGACTATTGAAGGTAAAAAAATTATGTATTGTTACTATTTTGCATGAAACCCAAAATTTCCAGAAAAAAAGATATACGAAAAGATTAAGAGAGAAATTGCAGGAAAGAAAAATACTTCCACAAGAAAAACTGTCAGAAGTTTCAAACAAAAATTTGTGTTCATTAATACAACAGATCCATGAAAAACACTATATAGACCAAGGGACCTTGTGCTGTTTGGAAAAAAGAAGTGACTGAGGAAGTGGGAAAATTTAAAGAACACAATTTAGAGATTTTTTGAAGGGTATAAAAAAGAAATATGGACATGGGAAAGAAAGAGAGATCTGATATGGTGCAATATTTGTGCAAAGGAGGAAGCCAAATTAATTAACACAAAAAAGGCAGCTCTGAAGATATTTAAACAGAAATATAGGCAAAGACATCCAGATATGGAACATTTTACAATAAAAAAAAATAATAAGCTTACAAAGAGGGAATGTAGAACAGAAAATTAGTCAAGAAGAAGTTAAAAAATAGAAGTTGAAGTTATGGAATATTTGCAAAGTGAAGAATTCAGTGTAGAAAGTCTAGCACAGGTTATATCATAGCATGATAGAACAACTAGTACTCAAAGTAAGGAGAAACAAAAGGAATAGGAGACATCTGAAGAGGAAATATGGACATGGGAAAGAAAAAAATATTTATTATGGTGCAATATTTATGCAAGGGAGAAAGCAAAACTAATCAGTACAAAAAGAGTAGCACCAAAGATATTTGAAGAGAAATACAGGCAAAGGCATCTGGATATGGAACATTTTACAATACAAAAAATAAGAAAACAGAGGAAAATAGAAAAGAGGATTAGTAACGGAGAAGATAAAGTAATATAAACTATGGTTATGGATTACCTGCAAAGTGAAGGATTTAGTGTAGAAATTTATCTCAGATAACAACACAACAGGATAGAGCAATGGGCACCCAAATTAAGGAAAACCAGTGGAGCAGGAAGCATCTAATCAGTTGACATATGAAGATACTTTGGAGCCTCCCATAGGAAACTAGTACAAACATTCAGTTGGAGCTATATAGCAAGAGAAAGAACAGGAAACTGTGGTAACTCTTACACAGTCAATGTCTTGGGAGTGATAGGCCAGTGAGTTCCCATATGAAAGAGCAACGGATGACACAGGGTGAAAATGAAAAGAACATGACGCTGGAAGAATCTGTAGAACTTTCTATAGAATGCCCGCAGAAAATGGCAAAGAACGTGCCCTCAGTTTAGAAGAAAATGAAGAGCTGCTTTATTTAATAGAGATGGATAAACATATTAATATCAATGAAAGAAATAGGCCGCAGAAGGTCAATAAAACCCAAAAGTAAGGAGTCTGATGAAACAAATGAACACAGTAATTAGGACTGTCCATAGAAATTCATGCAATAGAACAGAAGTAAATGGAATACGTTACTGTGCAGCCAAATTAATAACAGATAAAGTCCTACCACAAGAACACAGGGTAGTAAGGGAAAGGATGGGGAGAAATCGAAGGTCATCATGGAAGGATCGAATAGAGAAAACTATAAAGCAATTAAGACAAGAAAGTGTCACTGTTAGAAAAGTATAGAAGAGAGAACAGATAAAAAAAAATACTCAGAAAGATAGGCATGATAAAAGTAATCCGCAGTTTTATAACTGGTCAGTATTTATCATGCACTATCGCAAATAATAAACTAAAAATATCAGCACAGGCAGAAAAATCTAGAACATACACAAATAAATATAAAGGATAAGTACAAAATAAAGAATTCATTGATTACTATTTATAGAGAATTGGGAAACCAGGTAAAAGGATTGGAAACACCACCAAAAAAAAGAAGAAATAGATACATTTTAGAGAAATATGTATGAAGATCCAATGGAACATAACAAAGATGCTAAATGGATAGAAGACGTAAAAAAAGAATAAGAAGTTGAAATGTACAGGATAGGAAATGGAATGAAGTAATGGCCAGAGAGACTGAATCAAAGTAAAGAAAAGAGTCTAACTGGAAAACCCCAGGCCCAGATGCAGTACCTAACTTCTGGCTAAAATATTAACATCTTTGCACAAAGATTTAGCCATGAATAAGAACTATTTATATGCACACCCTGAACAGACACCAGTCTGGCTAACAGAAAAAACAATGCTCCTACTTAAGAGTGAAGCTGCAAGCCACCCTAAAAGCTATAGACCAATAACTTGCCTTCCTACAATGTATAAATTATACACTGGAATTGATGCCGACAGAGTTTATAGTCATTTAGAAGAAAACTCAATTATGGCAATAGAACAAAAGGGTAATAAACGAAACTCATATGGAACAAAGAATAATTTGTTGTTAAATAAAGACATAGTGGAGAACTGTAAAAAGGGGAAGAGTCTATATACAGCATGGATAGACTACAAAAAAGCATTTGACAGTATCCCACGTTCATGGATAAAAGAGTGCTTAAAAATGTATGAGATACACCCTACACTGATCGATTACATTACAGCGACCAATAAAACAGCAGCATTGTGTCCCTCTACTCATCACTCATCAGACCCATCACAGACTACAACACCCCATTTGGGATGTACCTTACAAGACACCTGCAACAGCTGGAAAGACAACAGAAGTACCTCACCAAGAGGATCACTGGCCTCAAACAGATGCCCTATGCAGTTCGACTGAAGAAACTCCAGCTGTACTCGGTTGCATACCGCCTACTCAGAGGTGATCTCTGCCTGACATACAAGGCCATGTCCAACCCAGAAATGATGGACATGCTCCACCTAAAGAAAATCATATCCCCTCGAGTCACACACTCTAGGGATCTAAACCTCACCACAACAATAAATAGGACATGCTGGAGGGATATATTCCTGTCCCAGAGACTTCCCATGCTTTGGAACAAGATTCCAATCTACATTAGGCAGAGCTCCTCGCTAACACTCTTCAAGAGAAACCTTGAAGAGTGGATGGCAAACAGAAAATTTAGCCAGGGGATCACTTCAGTGGCTCTGCTGGACAGAGGCACAGGGAACTAATCTAAGGGAGCGGCAAAAGCCAACACATTCTGGCTAGGCTTATAAATGCCTTCGGGCAGATAGCCTAATACCTACCTATGAACCTATAAACCTAAACCACTTTGCAGTTAAAGCATGATAAAGGACAATTTATTATTACAGGGATAAAAGTTTAAAGGGGGATATTCCATGGTAATGCTCTGTCACTGCTGCTCTTTTGTCTTACACTTAACCCATTAAGTTGCCAACTTAACAGATTAAGTCATGGTTACAATTTGGCTCCCAGAAAACAACAAAGTATAAGGACTTCTCATATTCTTTTTGTAGATGATTTAAAACTATATAGATTATCAGATGAGGAACTGAAAGCACAACTGCAAGTGGTCAAACCTTTTTCAGATGATAAAAGAATGTCATTTGGCCTTGATAAATGTGCAAAAGCAAGCTTTAAAGTAGGAAAGCTGCAGCACCAAGAAAACATAATTTAGGGGCAGGAATGTGATATAAAATAACTTGAGCAAGAGGAAGTGTATAAATATTTGGGAATTGATGAAGGATCAACAATAATACATGAACAAGTGCAAATAAAACTTAGTAGGGAGTATACTGAAAACAGCATTGACATCTAGGATTAAACTCCAAGCTATAAACCAGTTTGCTCTTCCTGTCCTAACACAGATTTGGACTGACTGACTGCCCCCAAAAGGTGTTGTATAGGCTGGAAAGTAAAACAAGAAGGATGCATCATGCTCATCAATTGATTTATATAAATCAGTGCATACCAAGATTATATATTTTCCATTCTGAAGGCGGTATGGGCCTCCTCATAATTGATTACATGTCTAGATCTGCAATTGTGGGACTGCATATATATCTGCTGACCTCACAAGTCCCAAATGTAGTGAAACTTTTGAAACATGAAGAAAATGTCTAAGATGACTTCCCTGATTAGTTTAGCAGAAGCATATTGGTGTAGTTTAGCAGAAGCATATTAGTGTCAAGCGGGAATGGAAATCAAACCAGAAGTAGATAAAAATCAGGCAACAACTGAATGTGCCAAAAAATAAAGGAAAAAATATAAGGTGAAGGATCAGATGAGAATGCAAAAAATGTGGAAAAATGCGTAACTATAGTTGCATGTATAGAAATCTCTTGGAATAATTCCACGTTGATCAGGATCAAATGCAAAAATGGTTAAGGAGAGGTGAATTTAAACCAAAAGACAAAATGTTAATATTGGTGGCCCAAGATAGTGGACTATGTACATGTCAGTTTACAAAGTTCATTGAAAGTGTGGGAGAAACAGACAAATGTAGGTTTTGTAAAATAGAATTGGAAACAGTCACACATCTTGTTGCTGGCTTTGATATACTAATGGCAGAAAGACTGTATACTGAAAGGCATAAATATGTGGCAAGACTGTTGCATTGGGGATTGTGCAAACTTTATAATATTGAATTAGCTGAAAGATATTGAAAACATGAGCCACAAAGCATTGGAGAAAATGATGAAGGTTATACACATGGGATCACCCATTACCAACAGTTCAAAAAATAGACCCAAGAAAAACAGATATAGTAGTCCTAGAAAAGAAGACAAAAATAGCATTGACAATTGAAATTGTTACACCCAGTGACTACAGTATCTTATGCAGAGAGAGACACAAAGTCATAAGATACCAGGATTTCCAGGCAGAAACGAGGGCAATGTGGAAGAAGGATACCAAGACAGTTCCAATAGTAGTAGGAGCAATAGGTCTTATAAAAAATAACTTACAATAATACTTAGATACGTTGCATAAACATATAACTAAATGTGAATTGCAGAAGGAATCATTACTGGACACATTATGAGTGCAGCAAAGAGCACTTCTGGCTAACATCAAATATTGAAACAATACTAATTTCATGATTTTTAATCATACTTTGACTTAGGAATGGAGTTCATTCCCGTCATGGTATTAGAAACACAAAAGATTTGGAGAAATAAAAAAAAATATGGGGATTAACCAATATGTCACTAGATGGATAGCCAACTGACCTACTGACAGAGCCCATACTGTCAAAGTTGAGGATTCCACCTCCACCAATAGAAGATTCACCAGTGGGGTACCACAAGGTCCTGTGCTGGGCCATCTACTGTTTGGAATCTTTTTCTCAGATGTCCAGGTAAAAGTAGATGACCTGTGGCTTACCATGTTCACATATGACTGCAAACTGGGAGCAATCATTATAAGTCTCCTAAATATATTAGCATATTACAGGAGGGGTAACACAGACAAATTATTGGTGCCAAGGCCACAATCTGAAACTAAATGCAAAAAAGTGCATCAATGTCCCCTTTGACAAAGAGGTAGCCCCTGCAAATTACAATATAGGCAGCACCCCCCTAAGCTTGAACCCAGTGGTGCATGACTTAGGAACACAAGTGGATAGCAGTCTAAAGTTCGATCACCATGTGTCCACAGTGGTAAGGAAAGCCTTTTACCTTCCACACCTCATAAGTAAGGGCATCACATCCAAGACCAATGATCCCATAGCCCCTCTGTACTCCACCCTCATTAGACCACTAATAGAGTACAAAGCTTCCTTTTGTATGTACCTTACCAAACACTTGCAACAGCTGGAGACACCACAGAGGCTCCTGACCAAGAGAATTTAATGACTCCAAAACATATCCTACATGGAAAGACTGAAAACCCTGTCACTGTACTCTGGATTCCACAGCCTGCTGAGATGCAGCCTGTGCCTGATTTAGAGAGCAGTCTCTGACCCTGCCTTAATGGAAATGTTGCACAGCTGCAAATAAAATGAGACAACAGTCACTCACTCCAGAGATCTCAACCTAGCCTATGAATTAAACAAAACATGCTGGAGAGACAGATATGTCTCCCAGAGACTGCCTCTACTATGGAATAAACTCCCAATTCATGTTAAGTAGAGTTCCTCAATGACCCTATTTAACCACAACCTGGACAACTGGTTGGGAGACTGTAAATTCACCCCTGGGGTGGCACCTATGTCCCTCGTGGACAGGGCAGCCATTGCTGATCATAGATTCACTCTGCAAACAATCAAAATATCTAACAATGGTCAAGTAGGGAACCATCTAACATGGTCAATTAGGGAACACGGGTTTTACATGGCTAAGTTTTTATCATTTATCATTGCTGGAAAATTAAACAGAATCAACACTTCTGTTTCCTGAGCATCTGCAGTGTTATATTTTTCTCAGATAAGTGTCTTCTTTCTCTTCCTCTTTACACATCCAGCTTCCTGTTTGACACTTCTAACATACAATATATTGCCTAAATAACTCTTAACATCATGCAATATGATGAGAATGTCAGGAGTGGGGATACGAACAGTTAGTTAAAGACAAAGTAGCAGAAAGTATTCTAAGAACTAAGCCAACACGCAAATGGAGTAAGGTGTGTTTTGGGAGCCCAAAGCCCTTCCCCTGGTTGCATTTGCATTCACTGACTATTCCATAAGGAAATATGGCTGCCCCCCCACATCTGCTCTCTCCCTTGGGATAGCCATGCCCATTTTCTCTTGTCAACTTCATCAGACACCCGAAACACTAGTCAAACTCAGGACATCTGGTCTACAGTCAGAGATTTATACCATTGTGCCATTAGAGTTGGTTTTGCCCATTGGAGTATGTTATGGGGATAAACAGAGATATCATGCAGTTATAAATTTTAAGTGCTGGAACTACTACTTCACCTTTATGCCAAAATCTAAAAATAAACTTCAAAATATTACTTCCTTTGGCATATTTAAGCTCCATATGCTAAAGGAAGTAATACATTTAGAAATTTTAAGTGGTCTAAGTGGCCACAAAATTATAAAACCTTTATACAGTCCAGAGGTATTACCCCTGAAAAACAAAAGTAAAACTGTGCATTATGGTCAAAGACATTTATATCAGATGGCCAGTCCAGTGGTGAAGTGGGATAAAACCATGATTATGTCCCAGACAACCTGGTTTCAATTAGCAGCTAAAGCCAGAGAGGCAGGGAGGGATGGATGTAGCCATCCTGGGGAAGGAGAACATTTATCGATGGCACTCCAAAATGGGAGCCATGGTCCAAAGAAGACAGTGCTCTTAGATGTGTGTCAATGAGTGCACAGGAGGGGTGTAGGGAAAGTGAATAGGTCATATAAAAATTTGCTAGAAGATGGAAAATAGACCCTCCTCCCAGTTGCCCTTAAGTTCCTCACTGACCCCGTTATAAGTTTGGGCATTGTACCAGGCATGAAATGAAGTGCCAGTAAACCTGACATAGTATATGGGGCACTAGGATGACTGTCAGAATGACAGTGGGGGTGGAATTTATATCAGATAAAATACTTTAAGAGACTGATATAATACATCACACTATATCTATCTATACAGAAAACACAGTATATTGTGTAGCTGCCCAAAACGCCTTCCATTATTACCCACTACTGCCATACCTTCCAATTGAAGTAGTAGAGAATTTATGAGAGAAGCTGACCAATTTGATTAGAGATATGATTCTTTTTTTTTGAAGAAATAAATTAGACTGGGGGTGGCCTTGCTAGTCTATGGGATTTTAGATTCTATGTAGTACATTTTAAAGCATTTTCTAGCCTTCTGTTCCATGTATGTGATGCACCCTTCATCACTGGACATCTGATAACTATTTTGTTTTTTTCATTATAATCTGGAGTAATGTAATCAATATATGATTAATTACTGTCATCATTAACAAGTCATCTGATATGATACCACACAAAAGGTTAGCAAGTAAACAAGACAGGTTTGGGACAAGTAATAAAGTGATATGTGCGTGTGTGTGTGTGTGTGTGTGTGTGTGTGTGTGTGTGTGCGTGTGTGCGTGTGTGTGTGTGTGTGTGTGTGTGTGTGTGTGTGTGTGTGTGTAGGAGCAAAAAGCAATATACTCAAAACAAAAGACAAATTACTATTAGAGAAACATAGGATTAAAAATGGAACCAGTCTCTTTTCAGTGTCCATGTAAAAGACATTGAAGAAGAAAATCATCTCTTTTCCTTACAATCCGAAGATATGCATAAGACTCGTACACAAGAAGCAGCAGAAAGGCTACAAAGAAGGTTTGCTGGACTGCAGCTATTGCACCTTGGTGAGGAACATGAAGTAATTAATTAGCATAGGAATAACCCAGAAAAGATGTAGACAATCAGAGCAAAAGCAGTAACACAAACAGAACGGGTAAAGGACCAAATGGCTGTATAAAATACTATGCAAATATAATAAGCAATACTGAAATACAGAGGAACAGGAATCACCAGTAGAAAACAACATGTTATCCTTCTTTATAGTGAGATTGTTAGAGCCAGTCTTAAATATTGTGTGCAATTCTGTATGCAATGGGGAACATTTATAGTCATTACGTACATGCATAACAGCAGTTTGTTCTGACTGGGTGTTGGTGCACGCAAGGTGCAATTTATAGAGATTATTTGCCTCAAGCACAGCAGCCTTGTATAAACTTATGTAAATGAGGAAATAATGCAACTGTATGAGATATGATATAGGACTTCTTATGTAAATGTGGAATTAATGCGACTGTATGAGATATGATATAGAACTTCTTATGTAAATGAGAAAATAATGAGACTGTATGAGATATGATACAGAAGTTCTTATGTAAATGTGGAATTAATGCGACTGTATGAGATATGATATAGAAGTTCTTATGTAAATGAGGAATTAATGCAACTGTATGAGATATGATACAGAACTTCTTATGTAAATGAGGAATTAATGTGACTGTATGAGATATGATATAGAAGTTCTTATGTAAATGAGGAATTAATGCAACTGTATGAGATATGATACAGAACTTCTTATGTAAATGAGGAATTAATGTGACTGTATGAGATATGATATAGAAGTTCTTATGTAAAATGAGATATGATAGAAGTTCTTATGTAAAACGAATTAATGCAACTGTATGAGATATGATACAGAACTTCTTATGTAAATGAGGAATTAATGTGACTGTATGAGATATGATATAGAAGTTCTTATGTAAATGAGGAATTAATGTGACTGTATGAGATATGATATAGAAGTTCTTATGTAAATGAGGAATTAATGTGACTGTATGAGATATGATATAGAAGTTCTTATGTAAATGAGGAATTAATGTGACTGTATGAGATATGATATAGAAGTTCTTATGTAAATGAGGAATTAATGTGACTGTATGAGATATGATATAGAAGTTCTTATGTAAATGAGGAATTAATGTGACTGTATGAGATATGATATAGAAGTTCTTATGTAAATGAGGAATTAATGTGACTGTATGAGATATGATATAGAAGTTCTTATGTAAATGAGGAATTAATGTGACTGTATGAGATATGATATAGAAGTTCTTATGTAAATGAGGAATTAATGCGACTGTATGAGATATGATATAGAACTTATTATGTAAATGAGGAATTAATGTGACTGTATGAGATATGATGTAGAACTTCTTATGCTAATACCCTCTTCCTGCCTGTTTGAGAGTCATAGTCATTCTTTTATACATTTTATTATAAAAGGTGGAACTCCATCTTCTCTATCTACTTTGCATTTGGCGAAGATGCTTGGTATCACTCCCAGCATAGTTGTTCCCCAGCATGTGCTGCTTGTCTTGGCTGAGCCAAAACTGCTTGCATCCAGTGGCACTCAATGGCCAAGAAAGCAAAGATACAACAAAGAATAACTCATTACAATTTTGGTAATCAGGAATTTTTTGATTGGTTTACCATGGACAGGATAATTTTAATGGCTTTAGTGAGTATTCATGCATCACAGATGGGAACTGGGGGAATGCATGGCCTTCCTTTCCTTGTGGATACTAAAGTATGCATAACCCTCACTGTACTTTCCACAAGGACCTTTCAGAGACTGACTGAGGATATATTGGGTATTTCTTGGGCTTCTGCCTCAAGGATACTTCAGCAGTTCCTCAATGTACTGGCATGAGTGAATAAGTACATGAATTTTCCAGTGTCAAATCAGGACTTCGCCCAAACCATGAGTGCCATTTATGGGATAGTATGTTTTCCTGAGGTGTTTGGTGTGATAGATTGCACCCACATTGCCATTAGGGTCCCATCAAGTCTATATGAGAGTGTTACCACAATAGGAATGGCTACCATTCCATAAACAGTTAGGTAGTAGGTGATACATAGGGGTGCATCACGAACATAGCTAAGCATCTTGGCAGTACCCATGACTCCCATATGTGGCACATATGCTCACACTACTGCCTTTTTGTGCATGTTAGGACTCCCCATAGTCACCTTGTTGGTAAGTGGAAATTTTTATTTTAATCATGTAACTAGTTACTTTTCGTAAAATGTATTGCTTAATATTAACTACCCTTCCATTATTGTGTCCCTCCTTCTTTTCTTGTGTTTTCCAAGTGATGCAGTCTATCCCCTAGACCCCTGGCACATGTCCTTGTGAGGAAAATAGAAAAACAAAACGGTTGTTGTCCGAGGTCTAGGTACTAAAAAAAAAAAAGTAGCAATGATCAGGTGGTTAATTAGAGCATTCAAAATTTAAAGGTGAAGTACCTGCTTGAGCAGGCAGCAATATTAGCTTAAACATTGATGTTAGCACTCTTGTGGCCATAGCCACATATATACGACCACAATTAAATTATGTTTAAAAGTTGAACATTTACAAATATACAAAAACAATTGCCGACAGTAGTGTTAGCAATGAAATTATATGATTTAGAATCATGTCTATGTAAAATGTTCGCTGGTTCAATATGCATAGTTAAAAAATGCTTGATTAAAAATTAACAATTAAAAATTGGACATTAAAATCAACTTAGACAATATACAATCAACACTAACTAACAGTAATAACTTGCTTGACCTAACCACCATTATAGTTCATGACTCAATCTAGTGGATACTGTTAGTTGTTATACTAGTGGCGAGATAGATTTGTTTGTAGATCACCGAGTCGGCACAATTAATTCTTAGTTCATATTAAAAGACATATGTAATGTTAAACTTGCCTTCTCTTAACCTATATCGTGTTGTCTCCCAATGCCATAAAAGCCTGAAGGGGTATTTTCTTCCTTATGAGAAGGCTCTTGGTGGGACTCAGCGTGATGTTGTTGGGGTATTACTTTGGTTTAATCATGGTGTCATAACATATTACCTACAGATTTACCTTAGGTAACTCCTGTATTTTAACATACAGGCTATATTAAGGCATCTAGTTGTAATTGCCATTCTAACTCACGGGTTTCTTTGTCACAAAGAACCTGGTCTATGCCCATGAATTTAAAACTGTGGCCATGATTGTCCCATATGTGTTTTGAAAGGGCATTATCAGTCTTGTTGTTCCTGATAGCGTACATTTTACGCGAACATTTTACATAGACATGATTCTAAATCATATAATTTCATTGCTAACACTACTGTCGGCAATTGTTTTTGTATATTTGTAAATGTTCAACTTTTAAACATAATTTAATTGGTACTTCACCTTTAAATTTTGAATGCTCTAATTAACCACCTGATCACTAACAGGTTAAAAGATGTGAACTGTTTTTAGTTGGTAAGCTGAAGAAGCTTTTTTTGTTTAAATAAACTTCGTTACTTTTTGTACCTAGACTCTTTTTTGGACAACCTTTTTTTTTTTCTACTCTTCTTCTGTGATTTATAGTTTTCTTGTGAGGAAAATGATGGGAGATGCAGAAGACTTGTATAACACCACCCTATCACAGGCAAGAATTGTCATTGAAAGAGTGTTTGGCCTGCTTAAAGCCCATTTCTGTTGCTTGGATGAGTCTAGGAGTGACCCTGCTACTGTATGCAGGATGTTTATAGCATGTTGCATTCTTCACAGTATGATCATGCATCAGTCTGATAGTGAACTTTCCCATGATATGACATCCCATACAGGTCCTACTGTAGTCTTGGTGGCCAGCCAGCAGAAGTAGTAAGGGACCCCATGAGGTAGGCTTGTGCACAGTATACAGCTGTGCACGTATAGAGGTAGCATCTAATCCAAAACTATGGACCATGATATTCAGGTAAGTATTTCCTCATTATAAAAACACATGAGTATAATTGATGTATACAGCACTGTGTGCAAACTATGCTGTGTGGTGTATGACCTACTGTCGCTGTTCATCAAACCGTCTCTCTTATCTTTAAATATATATGATTTATTTTCTTCAGTAGAGTTACTATACAGTATACATATTCTGACATTTTATAATAGTTATGCCTGACTGTTCACTGAGATCTGTGCAGTGAATTGGATTGGCTGTTTTGCTAAGTGAGTTTTGTTTAGGGATTCGATGTAAATATGCACATACTGCTTTCACTGTAAAGTACAGCAATGTAAAACTGGTAATGCTGTACTGACTAAACTGGTGAAACAAATTGTATGCATTTAAAAGACAGAATGCTGCTCTATTTCAACTTGTATTTTTCATGAGATGATACCATGCACAGGAAAGAAAAATATGCCATTTCTTTGTTTTGTGACACATCTTTCTCCCCTTTTAATTGTCTTTATATTTTTGGAGTAGTGTACAGTACAGCAGATAAACTAATTCTGTCATGGCTTACTATCAAAATCTCGGAATTTTTAAAAAAATCCATTCGAACCTCAAATGGTAATGCCAAATCCAAAATATCACATTGGTGAAATGTCGGATCTGCTGAATGAATTTTCACCAAATATCGAACGTGATGTCCCTGTAGGAGGTCAGGTAAGTGGAACTCCTACACTTCATGTCACTGCACCCCCTTCACCCCCTGCTAACTATATATTCCAACACTGAGATCACACTACAGTGAGGAAAGGAATGAATGTCCAATCCACACTGCACCACGATCTCTAGTCATTATATCAAGTTCATAGGTTCACAGGTTTATAGGTAAGTACTAGGCTATTGGCCCTAGAACCTATATAAGCCTTGCCAAAAAGGTACCCTGGCTTTCACCACCCAAGAAAATAATTTTCCTGTGCCCTTGTCAAGCAGAGCCACAGAAGTGATCCCTGGAGTGAATTTCCTATTTCCCATCCAATCATCAAGATTTTTCTTGAAGAGTCCTAATGAGGAGCTCAGTTTGATATAGCTAGGTAGTTTGTTCCAGAGTAAGGAAAGTCTCAGGGAAAGGAATCTATCCCTCCAGCATGTTCTGTTTATTGTGGTGACAAGGTTTAGGTTCCTAGAGCATGTAGCTCGGAGGAATTGGGATTTCTTTAAATGGAGCATGTCCAACAGCTCTGGGTTTGACATAGCTTTGTATGTTAGGCAGAGATCACCTCTGAGTAGGCGATATGTGATGGAATAAAGCTGGAAATTTTCAGACAGTCTGCGTAGGGCATCTGTTTGAGGCCAGTAATCCTCTTTGTGTGGTATTTCTGCAGCCTTTCCAGTTGTTGTAGATGTCTTGTGAGGTACATACCAAAAGGGGTCTTATACTCTATAATGGGTCTAATGAGTGATGAGTAGAGGAGAACAATTACCTCTTTTTTCCTGGATGAGAAACCTTTTGTGATGAAGTGTGCCACATAGAAGGATTTCCTGACTACTGTGGCGATGTGATTATCAAAGGAGAGACTACTGTCCACCTGTGTCCCAAGGTTTCTTATCACACTTTCAGTGTTAAGTAGACTACCACCTATGTGGTAGTTCATGTGTACAGAGTTTTTACCAAAGGGGATGACAATGCATGTTTTGGCACTGAGCTTGAGGCCATGGCTTTGACACCAGGCATCTGTCTCAGTGAGGCCCTTTTGTAGGATGTCCACATCATTAGGAGTTTTGATTATGGCTCCTAGTTTGCAGTCATCTGTGAACTTCATTAGCCAAAGACCTTCTGTGTTAGCCTGTACTTCAGAGAAGTAGATACCAAACAGGAGAGGACCCAGGACTGAACCCTGTGGTACTCCACTTGTCACTGATCTGAAGTCAGATTTGGAGTCTGCTACTTTCACAGTGTGGGTTCTGTCAGTGAGCCAGTTGGCAACCCATCTTGTGACATAGGGATTTATAGCTTGTTTAGTGAGTTTATCTATAATTTCAGAGTGGAGTGATGGTGTTGAAAGCCTTGGCAAGATCTAAATAGGCTGTGTGAACCACCTAACTCTTGTCTATGGCTTTGGTGACTGCTTCAAAGAAGTCTATCAGGTTTAGGAGACATGATCTGCCTTTTACAAACCCGAACTGGGTGGAGTCCAGAGTTTGGAGATGACCAATGTCTTTGTTTATAAGTTCCATGATGATACATTCTACGGCATTGCAGACCAGGCTCGTCAGGCTAATGGGGCAGTAGTTTCCGGGGTCCGTGGTGGCTCCCCATTTGTGGAGTGGGATAACAGTCACTGTGCACCATTCAATGGGCACAAAGCCTGAGGTGAGGCTATGATTGAACATGGTACTTAGGTGGGGTGCCACTTCATTCTGTAGTTCATGTAGAATGCAGCCTGGGATGTTGTCAGGTCCCATGGATGCTGTGTTCTTGGCTTTGGAGAGTGCTTTTTACCTGTGAAGCTGTGATTACAGGAACTTTGCATTCTTCTGGTATAAGATGGGCCGTTTAGGGGGTGAGTGGGGGGTAAAGTTAGCACTGAACCTATCTGCCAGGATATTGGCAATATCAGTTGGTTCTGTATATTTAGTGTCATTGTGCTGCAACTCAGAGGAGATCTGAGTGTTGCAATTGAGATTCTTGACATAGCTATAGAATGCTTTGTGGTTTTCTTTAGAATCAGTGGTGATTTTGTTTTCATAACTAGCTTTGGCGGATTTTATGAGGGATCTCAGCTTCTTACTGAGGCTGACCAGGGAGTTCCTCCAATCATGGGATTTCACTCTTTTTTGCAACAGTTTCTTTCTTCTGTTGTAGAGTTTGTTTATGGCAGGGGACCACCAGATTGGCTTCCTTTTTTTGGAGGATAGCATCTTGGTTCTGTTAGGGTAGCACGATCCATGTACTTATGTAAGTGCTTATAAAGTGCATTTGTGTAGGATTCAGCAGTTGTACCTCTATTGTCTGTCTGCATGGGTGTGGTGAAGTTTTCCACTTCTGTCTTAAGAAGCGTGAAGTTGGCTTTGGAGAAATGTTTTACTGTGGTTTCCCTAATGGGGGCTGGGGGTGGGATGTGGATGTCTAGGGTGATTAGCTTTTGGTCGGATCTGACCAACAAGACACTGACATCTGGTGTGGAACACTGGTCACCCATGTTGGTAATGACCAGGTTTAGGATATTGTTGCCCCTGGTAGGGGTATGAATAAGTTGATCTAAGGCATTGGAATTTATGAATTCAAGAAAACATTGAGCAAAAGAGTTGGTACATGAGTAGTTTTCCCAGTTAATGGTAGGGTAGTTGAAATCACCCATTATTAGGGTGTTGGGTTGTACCCTAATATTTTCCAGTGTATTAAGAAATGAGGAGTGGGAATCCTGAGGCATGGTGGGGGATCTGTAGCAAGCTACCATTTGGATTGCGGTCTTGCCCAGAGTTAGTTGCACTTGGATAATCTCGGATGCATTATGCTGAGCAACTACCCAGGAGGTGTGGATATCCTTAATGAATATGGACACTCCTCCACCTTTAGTGTTTCTGTCCAGGTTAGGTGGCCGAAAGGTGTGGTATGAATTATAGCCTAGTGATGCAGCGGTGCTTTCTGGAGCCTTGAACCAGGTCTCTGTCACTGCACATCAATGTTCTCCATTTTAAGGAGTGCCTCGAGTGAGTGCATTTTGAGGTATAGACTTATACACTGAGTAGCATTACCCTCATATTTTGCTTGCTTGTACCTGTTATGGTGGTGAATTTGTCATTTGAATCTTGCCTAAATAATGCACTATAGGGGTGGCAAGAGCCTTAGCCAGTATCCAGAATCCCAAGGGTGACAGGTGCAGGCCATCTCTGGCAAAGCATCGTGGTCTGTCGATCATGTCATCCCAGGCACACAGACCCTTAGAATGACACCAGAAGCTTAGCCAATTGTTGAAGTCAATCATTTTGTCCTTGTACTGTGGTATCATGCTGGGTGATGGCAGGATGCTGCCCAGAGCTAGGGTTATACCTGCCTGGGCTACATGATCAGAAAGCTCCTCCATGTCTCTTTTCATGTAGTCTAGGAAGGTATGTCTCAGGTCATTCACACCAACATGGACAATGACAGAGTCATATTTGTACTTGTTGTGGAGTGACCTGAGTGTGTGCATTATGTGGCGGATCCTGGCACCTGACAGGCAGCTGACAGTAACTTTCTCCTTGTTTAGCCTGGTGAGTGGAACATCAGTGTGCCTAACTATAGAGTCACCTATGACTAGAGTGTTGGGTACATTGTTATGCCTTATGGGCTTTGGTTGAGTGGCACACTGAGATTGTTGGCTATGTGTCATTTGGGTTGTGTTGGGAGTGCAGGTTGCTTGCGTTTCTGCTTTGGAGGTCTCTGTTGCTTGGTCAGAATTTTATTGAGAGCCTCCATGAATGTAGGTGTGTATTTTGTGTTTTTATGTGTGTGTTTTGGTGGTGTAGGTTTTGAGGGACTATGTGATGAGTGTGGTGTGGTGCAAGTGTTTACCTTCTCCTCTTGACTGTCTAGTCCAGTCTTGGGTGAAGAGAACTTTGCTCCAAATTTGGCTATATAAGTGCATCTCTCACAGGTTGCAGTATTGGGTGGTAGGAGGAAAGGGTTGTCTGTGTACATGAGGCTATTGCTGCATTGCCCCAAGATGCCCAGATTCATCAGGTAGACAGGAGAAAACACCAAGAGCTGACCTTTAGACATGCCTGGATAGTTGCTTATTTAAAACTGTTTTCCTTTAGACAAGCGAGGAAAGTTGAGTGCTGTAGTAATTTGTAGCTTATTTAGTGCTAACAACGAGTTCTGAGCAAGTGCTGAGCTCAAACAAACAGATTTGAGTGCTAAAACTAAAAAAACTAGATAGTTCTAGGGGAAAAATTGAAGAGCAGATTTTATGGTGCAGGGAATAGTTTAACCCTAGCTAAGCAGCAATGCATAAAGTGTATTTTTTTTAAATATAGCAGTAGCAAATGAGCAAACTGATTTAAACAAATTAACCAATTAACAAAATAAGCTAAAAACTGAGCCCCGTTCCAGCAGTCTTCGATCAGACAAGTTCTAACTGCACACTCCTGCCACTAGTGTGTAGGGGAACCTTCTCCAAAAAAAGATGGTCTAGATTAGTGCTCAAGTTATACAAAGCTAGATTCAGCAGTTCTGAATCTAGTCTATGCTACAGCAAACAAGGTGTACCAATTTCAGAAAGAAACAGTTCAGATAAGCAGACACAATGAGCCTATAACCAGGAACTCCCAGCTCAGAAGGGCAGAATCTACCCTCTCCTTCCACAAGAGTGCAGACCACACCTTCTTAATGTAAAATAACTGGCCCAAAGCCCAAGTGCTTAAACCAGAACTAATACACTTTTAGAATAACAGACACTAAGCCTTCAGTCAGCAACTCCCAACTTAGAAGGATGTAAGCTACCTGTCAATGCACAGTGGCATTCACTGATATGAACTATTAAGCATGTAACAGTCAGCAACACTGCAATTGGTCATCTGCCATCTGATATCTTGTCTACAGAGAATATGCATGCAGAATTTTGATAGTAAACCTTCTTTCACAGACACCAACCCTTGTGTGATCAGAAATAGTACCAATCATTTGGGTAGCACTGAGGTTGAAGTGGCAACAACGCTAGGGTTAATGGCAGGATGACTGTAACTAATATAATCATTTTTTCTACTATTTGCTTGGCTGTTAATAATCTGTATTATTTCATTCTGCCTCTCCCACCCCATTTCTATGGATTCAGTTTTTTTAATTATCATTTGTGTAACTGTCAGCATTAGAATTACTCAAATGATACTTAAGCCCTTTTCCACATTTGATGTTTTACTTGCAATGTAAGCAATATCATTAGTCAACTGAAATACATAGTGATGAAAAGCCTGTTAGTTTTGAAGTACATTACACACATATTTTTCATTCACTGTTCAATAACCCATGTTCCATACAACTTTTTAATTTTTTTTATTACAGTCACTTTTTCATTAAATAATAACATTAGTGTTTTGAAATGCATGCTATTGAACTAAGATATGTCATGCTGTCTTAGCTGTAATGCTAACCTTAACTTACAGTAGGTCACTGTCATATGTGTCATACCCAATGTCCATTAAAGATAGGACAGGTGATGGCACCCGTGATAATGAGAAAGTCCTCGCAGGTTAGCTTGATGCTGATTTGTTGTGATGGCATGACCTACTGGATACAGGTGATCCTACAGATGCAGATCCTACAGTGTTGCATGACTGAAACCTCAAATGAGAGATTCTGCTATGTCTCGATGAACAGTGATCTTTTAGTCCCCCCTATTATTTCGGCAACTTCCCTTATAAGCACTTGTAGTGCAATGTGATATGCCCCTATGTGTTCAGACAGTACCCATTCCTCTTCCCCATCCACGGGTGACTCCTACTTGCATCTTGTAGGTCCTGAATAGTGCATGCACGGAGGTGGAGATTGTTGTGTTGCCACCATGCTACAAATGAGTGTAACTGTGACATTATCCTTCCTCTCTACCATTTCCATGTAGTGCAGAAAATCATTATGTGTACCCTGCAGTACTCTAACCATCTCTACTTGACTCTGTTTGATAATGGACTGAAGCTGAACAATGTCACAGCACATTTGCTGCTTGACAACTAATGCATTTTGTGTTGTTGGAGGTAGCTGTGACATGTGTCTGTGCCTGGCAATCCTTTGCACAGGTTTTAAAGTGATCACTATTTCTGAGATCATACCAACCACCAGAAGGTGTTACTGTGGTTGAGGAGGCACTGGTGCTGAAGTGCATGGGTTCTTTCCCTGTACAACCTGCAATGTAATGTCCCATCTACTTGACTTTGTGATCCAGTGTAGTTTCCTGCAGTTATGTAATTGCTATGGGGTGTGTGATCCTTCCATTAAACTGTGTGTCACTATCCTTAGCCTGTCTCACAAATATCATGACATTATCATCACAAACCGTCATTCTTCTGTTGACAACTTCCAGTGTAGCTTCTACTTCCTGCAGATGATTATGTGAAGAATTCATTTTTATTACATTAGTACAGAGACAATGGAGCAAACTACTGAATGCTGTGTAATGAGTTGTGGAGGACATTTATCATGCACACTCACTTCACTTTCAAGATTAGCAGAAATGCAGGGTTGGCCTGTTGAAAGTAAATGTCATTTGTTACATGAAGGCAGATACCACCTGCAGTCATCCTGTTAATGGGAATATGTCATAGTGCACTAACCCTCCTGAGAACATACACACATGCATACAGATATTCCAAGCATGGGCATTAATGCCCTTCTAGCTTGCCAATATACCAAAACACTTGTTCCCATAATAAGTATCCAGGCTGTTCTTAAACATATCTAAACTAGTACTTGCTTTAATGTAATTTGGTAGCCTGTTCCATGCATCAGCTAATCTGTCAGAGAACCAATTAGTACCCTTCTCATTCCTATAGAATCTTCTACATAGGTTATCTGATGATTCTCTAGTACTTTTTGTTAACCCCGAACATTCTCAGAGGTAGTTGCCACTAAATGCCATATATACCTGACTAAGATCTTCTCTTAGATATCTGTAAGAGATACTGTACAGGTTCAGATATTTTAGTCTTTCATAAGAACTTACATTTTCACATCCATGGATACCCTTGGTATATTTCCGTTGTACTCTTTCCAGTTTACTCATGCGTGTTTTCTTATAGGGTTTCCATATTGTTATTCTATACTCAAGTTTGGGTCTAGTGTAACTAACAAACAATGACTTCATTATTTTTGATTTCCTAGACTTTACCAATCTTTTTATACAACCTATAGTTCTATAACTATCTAACCAATTGATTGATATGATTAGGAAAACTCATAGCTGAATCTACCCATATATCCAGGTCCTTAAATGAGTTTACTGTTTCAATCACTGTGTGCTGTATTAAATATTTTCCTTTCAATTTATGTCTCCCAAATCTCATCTGCTTGTTTTTGATATATTTATCAGCATATTATTCTCCTGTGTCCAAATGGTCAATTTAGTCAAGTTATTTTGCAGACATGCCTTATCTGTGACACATGTAATCAGGTTACCCAATTTCAGATCGTCTGCATATAGACTGTAGAACACCTCAGATGAAAAAGTTATGTCTGAAAGCTACAATCTAAACAAGTAAGGGCCTAGGACAGAGCCCTATGGGACACCCTGACTGTAACCAAGGATTTCACCTGTCCATTTGCTGTATGATACTTTCCATGTCCTATTTGTAAGCCATGCATCTATCCATCTTATCAAAGGTACATCAATACCTAGTTGTACTAATTTATTAATTAGTGTTTTGTGTATGACCCTGTCAAATGCTGAAGATAAATCTATATAAATTACATCACGGCACAATTTTTCATTCATAGCTGTTATTATATTGTTATAGAACATCATGTTACAGGTGGTAATAGATCTGTTTTCAACATATGCACGGTGATATATGGTTTCAAGTCCTAATCTATCCAGTTCTGACAATAACTTGTCCAATATAACCACCATTATTTTTCCACAACATCAAAGTAGACGTAAGGATCTATATAATTCTGGGTTTGTTCTACTCCCCTTTCCCTGGAAGTCAGATTTGATAAGTGCATGTCTCCAATCTTGAGGAATCTTCCCATATTTATATGACCTATTGAATAATAGGTATAATGGTACTGAAAGTTCTTGCTGAAGAGTTTTCAGGTCATTGGTACTAATTTTGTCTCCTCCTTGTGCTTTGTTTGGATCCAGTTTGCGCAGTTCTTTTTCAATATAATCTAATTTGATTCCAGCATCTGGTGATACCTGGATGTCACAGGAAAATTTATCAGCCCTTTTGTGGAGCCAAACTGTTTTGCATAAGATTTTGTAAATATATCTATAATCTGTTGTGTTTGAGAATAAATTTTAAAATCTGCACACAGTTTATTAATTTGTGTGTCTTTATTCCTTCCACATCTTATGTATCTATGAAAAGGATTCCTATTATGCTCAATATCTTTATATACACAAATGCAGTAACATATATGTTTGCATGGAAATAGCTGCATAGCCCACATTGGCAGGGCTCTACCAATACACATGAAAACACGTTGCCTGTCCACAATATGCAGGGGTCAATGAGCTATGTGTATGTGTGGTTAATACTGTCTGGATCTGGCCAGCACATTCTCCTGACAGTCATCTTGTACTGCCCTAGGTACAGTGCTGCCTTTGACAGGGCCATGTGCAGATAACTGCAGTGCCAACTGTTATGCATGTCAATTACACCCACTGTTCTGCCACTGACATACCTGGAAGCCACAGTGCTATGTGGAATATATTAAACATATTAGTGACATCTTGAGGGATGTGTAGCAGGGGTGCCAGGGCTTTTGTGAATATAAGTGCTTTGTGGTACTGTTGCCAGTGCTCATTCTCAATAATCCTTTTTCTTATGTTTGCTTTTACAAATAATGGACATACCTGCACAGTTGAATGCACTCTGTACCCACACCCATAACTCCCAACCTCTGACAGCAAGATGTCTGGACAAAGGCAGAAATAAAAGTGGAACAAAGGCACAATGATAGGCATATGTTGTAAATATCACCCTTACATACTGAGAAAGTTGATAGGTGAGGTGTTTGCAGTAGCAGACAACTGCACACACGCAGGAGATCTCCAGACAGTATATCACCAGGTTGCTGGACTGTTTACACAGCTGTGTGTCATTACTACACTGCCTGTAGCCACAACTCACAAATAGCCTTGTTGGGCAAGAATTTACATGCCCTCATAATATTGGTCTATGCATCATACAACTAGTATTCCTCTGGTAAAGCACTGAGATGATCTGAGGATATCTGGCACTAGGTAATGACACATTACATTGCAGTTTCAGACTACAGATATGTCAGGAAATGTCTGCTAAACAAAACAAGTACCCTGAAGAAACTCCTATGTACTCCTGAGATGTATGGCTGTAGCACAGAAAACCCTGGACTGCAGTACACCTATCTCTGGAATGGAGTCCCACCCTAACTATAGAAGGTCACACTAGGCATGCTCCTACACTTAGAGAATCACAGGACATGGAACCCACATTGGAATATATGATCGTATTGTGTATATATGTCCATGCATACAGACAGCTATGTACACCTCAACTATCTCCACACACACACACACACACATCAGACAGGATTACCATCAGCTAGCTGTAGGTGGCCCATATGTGATATATCTGCATCTCTTGCATCAGATACACACACACACACATATATATGGGCAACAGATAACATATGTCAAGCATACACACACATAGATGTGGGGAACTGAGAGACAGACAGTGATACAGAGAGAGACACAGGGGGACACAGACAGAATGAGTCACACACATGGATACCCTGAAAGGCATACAGTGATGTCCTGCTGTGGACAGTGGCATACCAGTTGTAAACAGTTGCAAGTGCCAGCATAAAAGGTGAGCCCCATTGTATAACAGTACTGAGGCTGAGTTTATAATATCACATCACCTGCCTGTGTGTGTGTGTGTGTGTGTGTGTGTGTGTGTGTGTGTGTGTGTGTGTGTGTGTGTGTGTGTGTGTGTGTGTCTCCATAGGTTCAAGTATTAGGAGACTCTTCCCACTCAGTACACTTCACATTGCCCTTTTCACAAGATCTGCTGTTGTCATTCACCTTAGAAGTACTATTGGACAATGATCATCCCTATAAGCTCTGTAGCATGTGTGATAACCGCGTAACACTATAGTACAAATAATTAGATAAACAAGGGTTCTAATCTCAGATCTGGCAAATGAGTGTGTGTGTATGTTTGTAAGAAGAACTATTTTGGCAAGTCCCACACCCACTGGCCTACTTTATCAAGCCTGCTGATTTCATTCCCCTTATCAGCACCTTTGGCCAGTTGTCAGACCAGCAATCTATGTAGCACATGTGATAACTGTGTAACACTATAGTACAAAGAGATAGATAGGCAGGGGTTCTATTCTCAGAAGTGGAAATTGTGCATGTGGGATATAAGTGTGTGTGTGTGTGTGTATGTTTGTAAGAAGACGTATTTTGACAAGTCTCACACCCACTGGCCAACTTTATTAAGCCTGCTGATGTCATTCTCCTTAACAGCTCCTTTGGCCAGTTGTCAGGCCGGCAAGCTCTTTAGCACATATAATAACTGTGTAACACTATAATGCAAAGAACTCAATAGGCAGGGGTTCCATTCTCAGATCTGGCAAATGTGTGTGTGGGATATAAGTGTGTAAGTTTGTATGAGGAAGTATTTTGATAAGTTACCCACCCACTGGCCTACTTTATCAGTCATGCTGATGTCACCCCCCTTATAGGTACATAGGTGTGTACTAGGCTAATGGCCCTGGAGAGCCACCAGCCTAGGGCCATAGTTATGCTGTGCCGCCCTGTATGGGATGTTAGTTACCAGTGTCCCCACCAAGTAGAGCCACTGGAGTGATCTGGAGTGATCACTGGGTCTATACCCATCCACTCATCAAGATCTTTCTGGTCATCTGTCATAGGTGCTTCTAGGTGCTTTGCTTGACATGTATGGGCACAGGCATTTTGCAGTCTCTGGGTGATGAACCTCCCCAGCATGTCCAGTTGATTGTGTTAATGAGGTGGCAGTGTGTGGTGAAGTGGTGCAGAGTGATGCAGAGAGAGATTGATGTAGCATTTGACATGGCTTTTTCAGACATGGCTCAAGCAGATCTATTTCAGCCTCTAGCTAAGTGACATGAAAGTAAGGGACATGAAGTCTTTTGAGTCTGTCTGTGTTTGACAGGTGTTGAATGGGATCATCACAGAGGTAATTTCTGTTCTGTGCCCTCTCCAGTGTCTGTGTTCTCTGAGGTGTATGCAAATGAGTATATCGTGATGCATGTTGTAATGGGGAAAAGTACTACAGAGACAATGACCTCTTTCTTCTGAATGCAAAACCCTCAGTCCTGACATGTGCCACATAGAAGGATTTCCTGACCACAGTGCAAATGTGGTGGTTAAAGGACAGGTTGTCAACGGCCTGTGTCCCAGTCCTCAACCTGTCTACAGTGTTCTCTGGAGCTTCCATTGGGTGGGTATTTAGTGGGTACTGGATTTTAAGGGGCTGTACCATGATGCATTTTGATGTGTTTAGTGGTGTTTATGGTTTCACCACACAGTGGTTTTAAAGAGGAGTGAGGGCTTTTTGTTATTTTTTCTGTGTGGATCACTTGTGAGTTCCCAGTTTGCATCCTTTTGGCAGCTGTTTTGGCTCTGGTTTTGGAGAGTTTCTTTATGTTGGCCTATGCCTGTTTACCTGGGAACTAGATAACTGCTGAAAGAGAGAGTATGACTGACTGATGTGGGACTCTACTTACTTATGGCTGGCTACTTGACTTGGAGCTCACTACTTTCTGCACACCCCTTCTATGTGTGAGTTCTTTGCTATGAGCCGAGATATAATGGTTGATGCCTATTTTTGGTGAGACAACCATTTTTCCCTGTTGACTGAGGAATGGTATGAAAGAGCCTTGTGAGATTGATATAGGCTGTGTCAGTGCCTTACTGTGATAACAGTCTAGTGACTGACTATCAGCCAAACAGGTTGAGCAGGCATTATCTCTCTCTTTCTAAGCCAAACTGTGTAGGGTCAGGTTAGGAGATTGATGTGCAGGTTGTTGATCAGGAGATTACCCATATGCTTGTTGATCAGGTCCTCAGACATAAGGCTATAGCTGTATAAACCTTTAGGCAGCTTTAGATGATTCCTGAGGGATCCAAGTTGTTGTGGTAGAGGCTAAAGTGGTATACCACTCTTGGGACTCCACCTTTTCCTGCAACAGTTTCTTCCTTCTGTTGTTTGTACAGCTTATTGTGAGGGACCACCAGATTGGCCTCTCCAGTTTGGGTAGTGGAGGTGTTCTGTTGGGTTGTATGGCTAGTTCCATGCATTGATGCACTTATTTGCACAGCGCGTTGTGTATGATTGACAGTCATGTGAGTATTTTCCATTAGCATGGGTGCTGTGAGAGTTAGCCACCTCTGTTCTTATGAGTCCAAACTGTGTGGAGAAGCTTGGAGAAGGTGGTTACCTTGAAGGATGTGGGTGAGAAATGTGAGAAATGATTTGGTACTCTATGTTTATGTTTGATCTAGGGCGGCGAACTACTGTACTCAAGCAGTCACAACTGTCCCAGTGGGCGTTACACAGTCATCAAGCACAAGCATCTCTACTGGGTGTCAGTGCGTCCTGGTGAGCACATTGGAACTGATGAATTCCAGGAATCCAGGGGCCAGTGTCATTGGTGCATGAGTATCTATGAGTCTTGATGGAGGGTAGGTGAACTCTCTAGTGTTGGAGTGTTGGGTTGGACCTTGATCAATTCCAGTAATGTGAAGGAGAATGTGGATCGAGAGAGTCTAGGAATATGGATGTTGATATATAGCTATGCGACCTGATCCAACTGTACCCAATGTCAGTTGTACCTGATATATCTCATACCATTTTACTCTCATATGTACTCTGATGGCATACATATTATATATAAATGGAACACACCCACCTTTGGAGCTGTAGCCCATGTTTGGGGGCTGGGTGGGGTGTTGTGTATGTAGGCTGGTTGTGTGAGAGCTGTCTGCTGCTAAAAAATGGCTCTCCGTTACAAGCACAAATGTCATGCACCACCATTTTGAGGAGTGCTGCGAGTGGCTGCATCTTGAGATGTAGATGTCTAGTTTGGAGCAGCATGGCCCACTGATTGCATATATGTGCAGCTGTTACAGTGATAATGTGATTTGGAACACCACTGAGAAAGCCCCTATATGGGTGGAAAGACATTTAGCCAGTACCTGGAAACCCAGGAGTGACAGATGTACCTCATCTGGCAAACCATTACAGTCTGTCAATCTTGTCATCCCAAGCTGACTGATACTGGAGAGTGACCTGACAGTGACCCAGACGTTGAAGTCAATTGTTGAAGTCAATCATTTCTTTGTTTGTACTGCAGTAGTCACAGGGGCTCAGGGCTAATGCTGCTCAGGGCTACTGCCATACCTCCCTGGCCCACATGTCTGAGACCCCATACCTGCTTTGTATATACCATGGATGTGCATCTCAGGTCATTCCACACACACACACACATGATGGATGACAGAGAGATACTGACTGTTGTTGTGGAGTGACAACTTGGGGTGTGTGTGTGTGTTTGCATTCTGGCACCTGATGACTGACTGTTGCGCTTCTCCATGTTGAAACTAGTGAGTGGCACATCAGGTGGCTTACAATTGGAGTCACCTATATTGACTGGGTCAGGCAAGAGGTTTAGCCTTTAGGGCTTAGGGCTGTGGGCGTGGCTGTGTATGTAGTGTATGTATCTGTGGTTTGTGTGCTGTGGTGTGGTGGTGTAGTGGGTGGAGGTCTTGCCACCGAAGGTGGGTGTGGTAAATGTGTGTGTGTGCCACTGTGTGTGTACTGTGTTGATTGTGTGTGTATGTTGTTCCTGTGTGTTGTGGCAGTGTGTGGAGTATGTGTTCCATGTCATCAGCTGTGTACTGTGACTCTGGAGATTGCATATCTTCCATCCAGTCTTCACTGCATATTGCATATCTTCAATTTGATGATATAGGGAGGTCTTCAAGTCCTAGAGTGTTGAGAGTTTAGGAGGATAGGGGCCATGGTACTGAGGCAGTTTCAACAGTGCCTCACTGCACTTTAGTGTACCCAGTTAAGGGAGAATAAACAGCAAACTTTGAAGCTCATGTGCCATACCAGTAGTCATAACTGATGCACATGAAGCTAATTCTGTGAATAGCGACTACTGCTGATGGCTGTCAGAGTATGCTGGAGCTTATGATAATGAAATCTGTTGACGTGCAAAGCTATTAGGCTATTTGAAGGCTTGGAAATAAACAGCTATGAAGATCTAAAGGGAAAGCAGTAGGCAGACTTTCTGACACCTGTAACACTTTACACCTCCAGCTGTGACAGTATCAGCAACTCTGTACAGTAGTACACATAACTACACACAAAGGTGTTCCTAATCTCAATGCTCTGTGTGTGTGTGTGTGTGTGCGTGTGAATAGTGACATGTGTGTGTGTGTGTGTGTGTGTGTGTGTGTGTGTGTGTGTGTGTGTGTGTGTGTGTGTGTGTGTGTGTGTGTGTGTGTGTGTGTAGTACATTTTGGTTGTGTGGGAACCCTGTGTGTTTCTGTCACCCCTACTTTGTAAGGCCTGCGGTGTCAGTCTACTTAGTAGTACCTTGGAAGTCAGTCACCTTAGTGTCCCGTGGCACATCTGTCAAGTGTGTGTGCTATAGTATGGACAACTAGACCGGTGGGGTTACTATAAACATGTGACAACTGTGTGTGTGTAAGTGTGAGAATTATATATTCTGACCTGTGGGTGTGTTTGGTTGTTTACCACCCTGTAAATGTCCTATCACCCTACTTTACTAGGCCTGCTGATGTCATTCCCCTTAGAAGTACCTTGGGATGGAAAGAAATGATGTAAGTACTGTAATTGCATCTAGTATGATGTCAATCCTATATAGCTGATTTGGGATGGATGGAAACATGCATCTCAATACTGGCAACTGTTTGTGTGTGAGTGCCTCTTAATGTGAATCATATCCTGTTTGGCTGATACAGTATTTGGTTGGTGTGTGATCCATGCCTGTATACCAACTCAAATGGCATTGGTTTATATAATGTGGTAGGCTACCAAATCCAACATGTAGCATGTTAGTGAATGGCATAGACCATATGCCAGACATGTACAACGGTCTATGGAATATCAGATGTTTAGGTTCATATGTGTGTACTAGGCTAATGGCCCTGGAAGCCTTTAATGTCCCTAGCCAGAGGGATCATCAAGATTGTGCCCGGCAATCTACTGGTATTGTGATTGGTCCTTTGGGGGGTGAGAGGGATAAGGTTGCACTGAATCTGTTGGACAGTATATTGCCAATATCTGTTGGATCAGTATAGGAGGTACCATTGTGCAGTAGCTCAGAGCACATCTGGGTACTGGCATGGAGATTATTTACATAACTATAGAAGGCTTTGTAGTTGTCTTTACTATTCGCTGCAATTCTGTTTTCATAGCTAGCTTTAGAGGATTTGATGAGGGATCTCAACTTTTTGTGGAGGTCGATAAGGGAGTTTTTCCAGTCTTGGGACTACACCTTATTCCACATCAGTTTCTTTGTTCTGTTGTAGAGTTTTTTATTACAGGGGACCACCAGATTGGCTTCCATTTTTGGAGGAGAGTGTCTTGGTTGTATTGGTTATGGTGAGGGCCAAGCATTTGTGTACGTGTTCATACAGTGCATTGGTGTCTGATTCAGCGGTCATGCAACTATTCTCCATTTGCATGGGTGCCGTGAAGTTAGCCACCTCTGTTTTAAGGAGTCCAAGGTTAGCTTTGTAGACATTTGTCATGGTGGTTAACTTTGCAGGGGGGGGTGAGAGAGATGTGGATTTCTAAGGTGATTAGTTCGTGGGTCAGATCTAACCAGGGAGGAGTTCAGTATTGGTGCAGAGCAACAGTTGCCCATGTTAGTAATCACCAAGTCAAGGATTTTGCTACCTATAGATGGGTATGAATGAGTTGGTCCAGGGCATTGAAATTAATGAATTCCAGGAAACATTGGGCAAGTGTATTAGTACAGGAGTAGTTTTCCCAGTTAATTGAGGAGTAGTTGTAGTTGCCCAGTATGAGAGTGTTAGGTTGGACCCAAATATTCTCCAGGCTGCTTAGGAATGTGTAGTGTGAGTCTTGGGACATGGTCAGGGACCTATAGCAGGCTATGACCTGAATTGCTGTCTTACCTAATGTTAGCTGCACTTGAAGTATCTCTAAAGTGTTATGTTGGGCTACCAGTTTGGAGGTGTTCACATCCTTTATAAGTATGAAAATACTACTGGCTTTGGAGCTTCAGTCCAAGTTCTTGGGCTGAAAGGTGTGGAATGAGTTATAGCCTGGTAGTGCAGGGGTGCTTTCTGCTGCTTTGAACCAGGTCTCCATTACAGCACAAATGTCGATGTTCCCCATTTTAAGGAGTGCTTCAGGCGAGTGCATTTTGAGATTTACACTTCTTGCATTGAGCAGCATGACCCTCAGATTGCATTTGTTTGTAGCTGTTATGGTGGTAATTTGGTCTTTGGAACACAGTCTAATAAAGGCACTATAGTGGTGGCAAGAGCCTTGGCCAGTATCTGGAAGCCCAGAGGTGACAGATGCAGGCCATCTGTGGCAAAGCATCAGGGTCTGTCAATCATGTCATCCCAGGCAGACAGATACTGGATCCCCTTGAAATGACACCAGAAACATAGCCAATTGTTGAAATCAATAATTTCCTACTTGTACTATGGTATCATTCTGGGTGATGGTAGGATGCTGCTCAGGGCTAGGGTCATACCCACCTGGGGTACATAATACAAGAGCACCTCCATGTCTCTCTTCATGTAGTCCAGGGACTTATGTCTCAGGTCATTCACACCCACATGTACAATGACAGAGTCATATTTGTACCTGTTGCTGAGGGACCTGAGTGCATACATTATGTGGTGGATCCTGGTACCTGACAGGCAGCTGACTCTTACTTTCTCCTTATTCAGCCTAGTGAGTGGGACATCAGTATGGCTCATTATCGAGTCACCTATGACTAGTGTGTTGGGCATGCTGTTTAGCCTTAGGGTCTTTGGTTGAATGGCACAGTGTATAGGAGAGTTATGTGTCTCATGATTGGTGTTGTGTTGTGGCGGTCAAGTGCATTTCTCCCTTGGAGGCCTCTGCTGTTTGGGTAGATTTTTAATGAGACCCTCCATAAAGGTGGCTGTGTGGTGTTGTTTTTATGTGCAGGAAGTGCTGGTTTGTGTTTTGGAGGGCTATGTGTTCCATGTGGTGTGATGCATGTGTTGGCCTTCTCCTCTTGACCGCCTATTCTGGTCCTGGCTGGACAGTGTGTGGCTTCCAATTTGGATATATAATTGCATCTCTCATAAGTCTGAGTGTTGGGAGGTGAGAGGAGAGGGTTGTCAGTGTACATGAAGCAGTTGCTACATTGCTTCAGGATGCCCAAGTTCACTAGGTTAATAGGAGAAAGCAGAAGGAACTGACCTTTAGATAGGCCTGGAGGGGTAGGCATTAATAATAAGTACTGGAACTGTTTCCTTGTAGAATGGTTAGTGCTGGTAGCAGTTTTGTGTGCTACAACAATTACTACAAGAAGTACGGTAAAGTGCTAGACTAATAAGCTAGTAAAAGTGCAGGAGAGGAGAGAACTAGTACATGTAAGGGAACAATTGCAGAGCAGATGTTTTGGCACCACTCAGAAGCTTACAAACAGTCCCGGTTACAGCAAAGATGTATGTGGACTAGACTAGTTACAGGAAAGGCAGGAAACAAACTTAGACCTTTTATTTTATTATTTTGGCAAACTATAGGTGGGCTGTGTCCCTAAACAATGCCCATGTATGTGATATTGTTGCTAAATTGTCCACAGTGATGGTAGTGGCACATATGTCAGCATCATGCATCATACCAGCCTGAAACATCATGCTGATATGTCTGCTACACTATCACTTGTCCAGGCTTGTAGAAGCAATACATGACTCCATATCCTATGTCTGGTGGGTCATCTCACCATCCATGGAGGCATTCAGAACATTACATGTTGTAAGAGGTAGTGTGTTATGTCCCATGCTTATAATCTATGTGGGGCATGTCATGTGTATGTAGTAGTACAGTACATAATGGTGGAAATGTAGGTTTACTAAGCTGTGTACTGCCAACTATGTTTATGTTACTTTGTGCACATCCCGTGTGTCAGTCCTTACTGTGTGTATGCAAAGGATATATAATTTTTTCTCCCTGTTCCACCTGGTGGACTCAGGTATACATACCACAGAACTGTCATAGACAGTATAATGCATGCCCTCATCAACTGCATCAGGGTTGAGTGTATGGCAGATAAATGGCAGGACCAACAGGTGTTGACAGGTGAATCTGTTACAGTTAATGTAATGGCTACGCTTGTGAGGGACCTGCTGACAGTACTACAGTAACCTGTTCTGTATGTATGTGCCTGTGGTAGTACACAACACAGAGCTGACATGACTGAAGCTTACCTGTCTGTGACAAGGGGTATGTATGCAAGGTCACACTGTCTGACAACAGTGTCTGTCACACACTGCTGCATGCATACACACCTGGTACATGTATGTTATAAAGATGTATCTTGCTTATGACATGGTTGGTGTATTCTCAGTCTGTCATACTCCCTCTTGGAAATGTCTGCAGGGCCACAGCCTGCAGACACACAGACACCTGGAACACAAACAGAATACAGCTTGTCAGGCTACATTCAGTCAGTGGTACTAACAGCAATAATACATCCTGGCTAATAAGTAACATACATCTGTATGTGTACTGATAACAAATGCAAGCAAACAGCACCGTACGTAGTATTGCATACCTACACTGTACTATAGTCACCCTGTGCATCAGACCCATATTAGCATGTCCCTGCATCGATGGTATGGATGACAGGGATGTGGCATAGGTATCATCATATGCACAGGGTGTGGTGTGGGTTTGCCAGAGGCCTAGGTTGGTCCATGTGGTTGACATCATGTGTGTGTGTTTGGATGGGTATCCAATAGATTTGCTGTGCAGAGATGCTGTGTGTGTCTGGAGGTGACCTGCGTATGATACAGATGCATATGTGTATACATGCACACAGTCATGCCATGTGGCTGCCCTACACTTGGTATGTTGGACAGCTGTGGACCGTACATGGCAGGGTGTCCAGGTCACTGTCTCCGGCCGCAGACATGGGAACTGGTCCTGCCAGCAGTATCACTGGCACCACCAAGGTCATAGCTAGATGCAGTACTCCTTCCTCATGTTGACTGCAGTATGCTGGATCTGTGCTCCTGACAGGGCTGGACAGGACCACATGGCCATGGCCTGCTCCAGTGTGATGTGGACAGCAACCCCCTTTTGGTAGTGCTGGTGTCACTGCCACTAAGGGAGTGGGAAGTTCATACACTCTCAGTTGTTGTCGGTGATGACCTACATCCACGTGGTGCTACCACATGCTCTAGCACAGACATGCCACGGTCAGGGATTGCCAACGTCTCACAACACCATCTATTCATGACCTCAGTATTGTTACGTATGGCCTCAACAGGGTCATGAATGTCACCATGTAAATCAGGGAGAGTTGCATCCACCACCGTGAGTATTTGTGTGTTGTGGCATTCACTATGTGCCTGTGCATCCATGACAGCCTGCAACATGCGTCTGGCGACTCCTTCTGTGGCATTTGCAACAGTGGCTTGATGAGTAGCATTTCTCCTGCAAGCACCCCTGTCCCTCCACCTGTGCGGGATCTCATCTGCACTCTGGCTATAGCCAGTGTCTAGACTCACACCTGCCATAGTCACCACACTAGCCTGTTCAATGCAGCCACCTGTCAACTGTCCATCATCTGTGGCCACTGGTGATGGGGTATGTGTGGCCAATGTCACTGTGTGCGAGGATGGTGTGGACTTGAGTGGGATGCCAACCAATGGCATAGATTCATCCCCTGGCAACCCCACATGTACCTCACTAGTCCTATCATCATTGTAAAAGTCTGCAGAGATAATGACATCAGTTTCCAAAAGGGGGGAACCCAAACCCAATCACCACCTGTGAGAGGAAGACAACATATGTATATTAATACCTGCACTTTGACATTGGCTGGTACACACACATATACACACACACACACACACACACACACACACACACACACACACACACACACACACACACACACACACACACACACACACAAAACTTACCTACAGGTCAGGTGGCACAAATCTGTTACACAGACCACGCATTACCCAAATGGTGACATGCATGACACACAGCCCTCAACATCATGCATTGCAGCCAGTTTTACTACATATAACTAACAATATAGAGCTCTGGGATACATGATCAGTGTTAGTATGTGATAGCTATTCCCTAGCACAGACAGCACCCATATACACATCATTGCTGTTTACTTGTATAGCACAGTGGCAAGTACTGCAGAACATACCTCACAACTGCACATATCCTCGCAAGGTGTGTAGAAGTCTGGTTCATATGTTTGCTCTATTTCTCATAGCCCCTGTGTTTCTCTGATGCATAAGTGGGATGATCTGAGGAGTGACATCACTGTTTAATGACATACATGTGAGTGTCAGACCTCCAAACCAGCAGTGAATGTATGATCACACAATTCTTGCTACACTCTCAATCTTCTAAGCTTACAGTGGATATGATAAGTGTACATAACCCTGTTAACATGCCATGTTCTTGTAATATACAAGATGAGACCACAACAATGCATTCAAATATGTTACTCACCTTTCATGTGACATATGACCTGTGCAATCCAATCGATAAACAAACATGTGTTACATGTAAAATATAATGACTGCAATATGTACAATATGGTGATTGCATAGTGTGCACACCCTTAAACTGATACATTGTTGAAGCACCTTGTAAGTGGCTTACAGAATTCACTCTTCTTGTGAAGGTGTCTATCAGCATGCCACATCCTGACTTGCCATTATTTGGCCACTTTTCCATGCAAAGGTCAACCAACTCTGTTAGATTGCAAGGGCAGCTCATGTGCACAGCCCTCGTCAGGTCACACTGTTTTTTTTCTATCTGGTGTATGTCTAGGCTCTGGCTGGACCAATCCATAACCATGAGTGTGTTCAGGTGGAGCCATTCTTATGTAGCTTTGGATTTATGCTTCAGTTCTTTGTCATGTTGAAGGCTGACCCACCCCCCCATCCTCAGTGCTTGTGCAGACGCCCGATGGATTTTGGGCAGACGTGAGTGTTATTTGGAAATGTTCACAATTCCCACCACTGTGACTACAGGCCCTGCTCTGGCTTTGAAATAGCATCCACACAGCAGGTCACTGCCACCAGTGTGATTTACCATGGGGATGTTGGTCTTCAGGTTATGAGAGGTGCTGCTTGTCACCACACATAACTTTTGGTATTGTGGCAGTGAGGTCGATCCATAGTCTCATTACACCATAACACATTTTCACACCTGCCTTTGGGAGATGTGATATGCCGTATTGCAATTTGTATCCACACCTGGATGTTTTTGGTGTAGGGAAATGCTATCATCTTCTGACCCTACCCTATAGGCCAGACGTATGCAGAATATGGGAGAGTGTTCCCACAGGTAGTATACAACACCAGTACTAGCAAGAGATTCATGCAACTTCCTCAGTGTTGCTGTATGTCCCCTGGCAACTGACCTGACCAGGTCTTGACATGTGTTGTCATCATTTTTAAAGGGGTGTCAGGTTTTTTTCAACAGCACTGTTGTGCCATATTCAATCCACCTTTTGACAACTGTCTCCACTGTGTTCCATGGTGTATGTGATGTTGTGGTGATGTTGTTCTACCCTACTCTTGACTGATACCTTTCAAATATGAGATCTCTTTGCTGCTTTGTAAGCGGTCTGCAAGATATGCCTGTTGCTGTTGCAGGCAACTGAGTAAATGTCATGATTATCTCACTTGGACAGCAGACTGTTATTTGGTGTTACTCAAAGTGCCTTTATTGGTGACAGGTGTGTACCCAAGCAGACTGTATGTTGTCAGTAAATCACAAGCTGCTGCAATAGCATATTATTTGAAGGGTGTGCACACATATGCATGCAGTTTATTGTAAGGTTTGTATACTCCATATTTGGTGGCCAACAGATTGATTGGTTTTACAGGTGAATTGTTCATTTCATAGGTTACATTACAGTTTGGAAAAGGTGTTGGCTGACATATTGTGGTCTCAATTTATATATATATATATATATATATATATATATATATATATATATATATATATATATATATATCACAAACACCTGGCATCTTAACAGGGGTGTGTACACTGTTTATATCCACTATATGACAGTAATGTTTCACACATGTCCTTACCTTAGGCCATTTGTCCACCCATTTTGTTGGTCTCTGTCCAGAGGTCTTGCTCTGACAGGGTGTGAGGTATACTACAGGGATGTTACATTCTCATCAGATAGGCCCCTGTGGTAACCACTGTGATGCAATGCAGTTAACCCCAATACAAGTGGACATGCACAAAAAGCAATATGGCTATGAGTGACAGTTGTGTGCACGGTACATGGTCTTTACATGCCTGAGGTACTGGCACACCACAACAGAACAACTGCATACTCATGAGCTGTAGGCTGCCATCCCACATGCAGACCAGAGGGACCTAGGTAGTTGTGGGAGGGAAGTGTGTCAGCCGACCCACATGTGGCATTGGTACAGGATGGATGCAGTATGTCTGCACATTTACAGTACAACCCCGAATACTACACAATTTGCTGTCCTTCACCATAGATGTGCATGTCTGTCCATTAGAAAACACCATCCACAACTGCAATCTGACCTGACACAAGCACATAGATACTCTACAATTACAAGTATGTCTGCTACACTAGTCTAGTAATCTACACTGAGGCCTTACCTGCACACTCCTTGTCCATTGTCTGGCTGCCACTCACCTCCAGTATGTGGCAAGGTCTGTACTCTGATGTTGTACTGGGATGGGTGCCACAAGGTACCCGAGGCGCTACCCAGTGGGTGTCAGTGGGGCTGCAATGCCAGGCCCACACCTGTGGCTGTGTGGTCCATGGCCACTGCAGCAGCCCTTTGCCGGACATGGCATATGAGGTCGGCCAACATTGTTTACCCTGTGGACAAGGTCGTCCCACAGGCTGGTCCTCTCCTGCAGATGTTGCTGTCTCCAGCCAAATATTATGGCACGGTTCTGTAGTATGGCTTCTATGACTATATTTGTCTCAACCACTGAGAAAGCTGACCTTTGCTGATGCAACATTGCATTTGGAAGACATAAAAAGGGAGACACAACACAGGACCTCATACATTTGACAACAGTATGCACAGAACCTGCACAGCTACATTAAATAGCAGTAGCCATCACTCACAGCCACACCATACCCCTGTACTGTATCAGCACTGTATCTGCTTGCATTGCACTGCTGGTTCTGAGGTGTCATATTCCCACTAATGAGGGATAGTTAATTTCCTACTCCTGTACTCCTCATTCATATCTGTGTCAAGGGATGACACTGGCCATCTTCCATGTGGATGGGATATGGATGGTGCCATGGCTTGGTGTGACAACAGTGTGTAATGGAACTGGGAGCACATGCCTAAGTTCATGTAGGATGCAGGCAGAGATGTTATTAGGTGCCATGGATACTTACATTTGTTGCCTTTCAGAAGGCAACATATACCTGCTCACTGGTGAGTGGAGGGGTGTGGGCGCTGTGCATATCCAGCCATAGTGCTGCTGAGTCAGAGGATGATATTTTCCATAAATCTATCTGTAGCAGGTTGCCTATAACTATGGTGTGTGTGTATGTGGTCTGATTAGCCATCTTTACAGGGTGAGTTGGTTTGTTGTCTCAGAGATTACAGACATATGTGAAGATGGCCCTGTGATTGGCCTTGGTGGATGTGTCCAATATGTACTCATAGTTAGCCTTACAGTACTCCACCTGTGACCTTATATGCTTGATCAGAGAAAGGCTGACTTGATGCCAAGTTGGTGTGTGCTCCTGATTTGCCCTGTACAGCCAATATAGGGTCCAAGTCTGTGGTTTGTGTATTGCTGCTGTCCACCACAGGCATTCAGCCTACCTTGAGGGGATTGCTGTTGTCCTGTCGGGTATTGCTGAGGCCATAAAGCTATGTAGGTGCCCATATAGTATTGTATTGTGGGCCTGGACACAGCTGCTAGTTCCAACATATGGGTGCCCTTCATGTGGGCCTTGCCCATTTCCTTTGCCTGTGAGGGGGACATTAATAAAGTGTGGGGGCTACAGCTTCCCAGACAGTAAGTGGAAATACCTCACAGGACAGGACATGTGGAGACAGTGCAACAACATGGGGGACAAACTTCCAGATTTTGGTATAGATTGTATGTCATTACTGCTGTTATACAGATGGGGGGTTGCTACATTGACAGGGTTTGTCTGGACATGCATTTACTGGGTGACTTGACATCTGGCAGTGATATGCCTCTAATCAACTAAAATGTTGTCCACAGACTGGCCAGATATTTGTATATTATGCTTGGTCTGCTCCTCAAACAACATCTGCTTTTGTGGGGTTGGTAAGAAAATGTGAGGATTGTAGTCAGTAAGTGTTGTCATCCATTGGTGTTCCAGACATCATATCCTTTAGGGATGTGATGTTACAACAATACATGTAACAGCAGCTACTGTTTCAGTTTGTAACAACAATATATGTGATATGTCCCTCTTTCCAGCCCCCTGTTGCACACGTATGCTATGTGTTGTCCACATGTCCTACAGTATGAGGTGCAGAGGTATGGTATATCATTAATTATCAACTGCACTCCATTTATCATGCCAATGACCTGGCAGACTCCTGGCCATGGCATGCAGCGGTTGG